>NW_007245745.1:173973-178022 GCF_000164805.1 Carlito syrichta
GCGGGACTACAGGCTGAGCCACCAAGCTCGGCTTCACTTCTTAATTTTCAAGAAAATGTCTGCCAAATAACACTATCTGAATAACCATAGTTTGCCTAGCAGTGGTTCTTTCAAGTAAAAATGGGTTCCACACAAAAAAGAAGCTAGTTCAGCTCTCAACTCAAACACAGTTGCTTTCTCTTCTGAGAGCCATCATACCTAAGAGTGCAGTTGAAACTTATTTCATTATGAACTTGTCAATTTTAACATATTCGGTGTGTTTCAATCTAGTACAATTACCTTATTGTTTGGTTGATTGATTGATTGAGTCAGGGTCTCACTCTGTTGCCCAGGTTGGAGTGCAATGGCAGGATTACAGCTCACTGCAGCCTTGACCTCTTGGGCTTAGACGATCCTCCCACCTCAGCCTTCCAGCTAATTTTTTTTTTTTTTGTAGAGACGAGATCTTGCTATGTTGCCCACACTGATCTCGAACTTCTGGGCTCAAGCAATCCTCCAGCCTCAGCCTCCCAAAGTGCTGGGATTACATGAGCCACCATGCCAGTCGTTATCATTTTTATTTATACTTAAATTGTTCCATCATTTGCTAATGGGATCCTCTTCACACTGGTTACTGAGTCCTTTTGACATGATCCCAGTAACCTCTGACAGTTTCCTTGCCTTCTTGTATAGGATGTTCCATGGTCATTCTGTACTTTTCCTGACTCGGACCTGGAATGGACCATTTCTCTAAGGAGCTCTGCTTTC
Source organism: Carlito syrichta (assembly GCF_000164805.1). Lineage (NCBI taxonomy): Eukaryota > Metazoa > Chordata > Mammalia > Primates > Tarsiidae > Carlito > Carlito syrichta. The sequence continues at coordinate 174,721 of NW_007245745.1, forward strand.
CTTCAGTAGGAAATAGTATTCAGAGATCATAATTTGGGCGTCAGGAACGCTGTGCCAATTTTCGATTTACTGCCTCAGAGCCAAATTCATCCTTTTGGACTACTCAGTGACAATGAATCCCGGGCCTTTAAATCTTTTTTTCCTTTACTGATGGGCACTGAATCTTTGTCAGTAGTGGGCACTAAAGAGACATTACAGGAGGAAAGGGTTTTGCCACATTGTCCAGCACAAGCTCCTGTAGCCCTGGCCGATTCTCTAGTGCCCAGCTCCTGCCATGTGCAGTGGCCAGCAGCACCCAGTCACGAACGGCTTTCCCAAACATCCCAGAGGGTGGACTTCTGTCACGCTCCAGAGGGCAGATTTCCAGCAAGTTCCAGAGGGTAGATTTCCAGCAAGTTCTACCAGTAGGGCATCACAACAACTTCTCGGCCATTCAGTGAGCTACGGCCATGACCTCTCCAACACAGTGTGGATCTCGGCCCCAGATCACAGGTGGTCTCTTCAGTGGGTGCTCCATCTCGGCCCTAGGGGTAGTGATTGCACTATACTTATATCTGCTATTTCTATATTTAGAGTTCTCTTTATTTCTTACTAACCAATCTCTTGTTATCCTAGTCCCCCCTCATTTTTTTTTAGAGACAGGGTCTCACTCTGTCACCCACGCTGGAGTGCAGTGCTGTGATCACAGCTCATTGCAGCCTTGAACTCCTGGGCTCAACTAATCCTCCTGCCTCAGCTTCCTGAGTAGCTAGGACTACAGGTGCACACCACCACACCCGGCTAATTTAAAAAATATTTGGTAGAGATGGAGTCTCACTATCTTGCCCAGGCTGGTCTTGAATTCCTGGCCTCAAGTGATCCTCTTGCCTCAGCCTCCCGAAGCACTGGGATTACAGGTATGAGCCATCATGCCATCCCCTCTAATCCCCCTTTACAGTTAATAATTATTTATATTAAACTTTTCCTGCTCAAACTACTATGTGGCTTCTCCTATTTGGACCCAGACTGATACAAGTGCTCAGTGCTATTGAGTTAGTAATTTTCTTCATGGATTTCCATTGGCTATAGATAGAAAATACTTTTTTTTTTTGAGTCGGAGTCTCACTCTGTTGCTCAGGCTAGAGTGCAGTGGCACACTCACAGCCACCACAGCCCCGACCTGCTGAGCTCAGGTGATCCTTCCACCTCAGCCTTCCAAGTAGCTGGAGCTACAGGTGTGTGCCACCATGCCTAATTTTTTGATTTTTTTATAGAGATGAGGTTTCGCCAAGTTGCCCAGGCTGTTCTTGAACCCCTGGACTCAGGCAATCCTCTTGCCTCAGCCTCCCAAAGTGCTGGGATTACAGGCTTGAGCCACTGCGCCTGGCCTGGAAATTCATATTATTTTAAAGAAAAAAATAGATCCATTTGTAGTTCATAAACATGATGATTGGGTTTTCATGCTCTTGTGTGAGATGTGCCTCCGTCAAACCTTGTCATAATGTTGGCACATTACCTGTCTGACATGAAAAAAAATGAGTCAGGCTTGGGTCATCATAAATTCATTCTGTTAGTACCTATTCATAGGATTAAAGAGTTTTAATGTTATATTTTTCTCTTCTAAGATTAAACTCTTGGTTCCTAATGACAATAACATAATTAATTATGAGCTTTATCTTCATATATATGTAATAGTATCAGGAAAAAAAACCCAAACAATATTATTACTATTAGTTTAAGGGTTTTTTTTTAAGGAATTTCTTCTTTAGCCTTAGGATATATCTCATTAGAAACTCAGAGTCAAATTACAATCTTTTAAAGTTCACTTGAAATAATTTGCCTCCATGTGGTTAAGCCAGCAATTTAAGACACAGATCCACTTATTTCATTTTGCTTTTAATTTTTAGTGTTTTTCAATTTTGATTAAGTTTGCTCTATAATTATGTAAGATATTGACTTGGTTCTAAAGGTAAATCCATAATTCAAAATATCTTCAGAAAAATTTAGCTTATGTCCCTCTATTTTATTTCCTTCTTCCATAGGCAACCATTTTCTTTATTTTGTGGTCTATCATTACATTATCTTTTTTTTTTTTTTTTGAGTTGGAGTCTCACTCTGTCGCCCAGACTGGAGTGCAGTGGCCACTCCCGGTCACCGCAGCCTCGACCTGCTGGGCTCCGGCGATCCTTCCGCCTCAGCCTTCCAAGTAGCTGGAATTACAGGCATGCGCTACCACGCCCGGCTGATTTTTTGATTTATTGTAGAGATGAGGTCTCGCTGCCCAGGCGGGTCTCGAACCCGCGGGCTCAGGCAATCCACTCACCTCAGCCTCCCAAAGGCGCGGGATTACAGGCTGAGCCACCAAGCCCGGCTACATTATCTTTTAAAAATACAAATACCCATGCGTGGTGGCGCATACTTATAATCCCAGCAGTTTGGGCGGCCAAGGCGGGAGGATTGCTTGAGCCCAGGAGTTTGAGACCAGCCTGGCCAATACAGCAAGACCTCATCTCTATAAAGAATCAAGAAACTAGCGGGGCATGGTGGTGCACATGGCCACTCCTATAGTCCTAGGTGCTCTGGAGGCTGAGGTAGAAGGACCACCTGAGCCCAGGAGGTCGAGGCCGCAGTGAGCTTTGATCGTGCCACTGCACTCCAGCCTGGGCAACAGAGTGAGACTCCGACTCAAAAAATAGATAGGTAAGTAGGTAGGTAGGTAGATAGATTTGTGTGACTATCCTCTCTTTTTGGATAAATGGTAGTATATGTGCTTTTATTTTTCCACCTTGCTTTTTTTAACTTATTAAATCCTGGAGAATACTTCATAGCAGTGCATAGAAATGTTAGTTATTCCTCTTTATCCATGAATGGTACCTCATTGTGTAGACATATCGGAATTTCTTCAGTTACATCCCCAATAGGCGTAGGTTTCCAGTTTTTGCTACTGTAATTAATGCTGTAATAGATTTGTGCTTTGATCCTTTTATAATGTACCTTTGGATTAGGTTCTTAAAAATGAAAATACTGGTGAATGTGGTGCCTCACGCCTGTAATCCCCAGCACTTGGGAAGCTGAGGCAAGGGGATTGCTTGAGCCCAGGGGTTAAAGACTATCCTGGGAAATTTGGCAAGACCTCATCTCTACAATAAATAAAAAAAAATTAGCCAGGAGTGGTGGTGCATGCGTAAGATTCCAGCTACTTGGAAGGCTGAGGCAGAAGGATCACCTGAGCTAAGGAGGTCAATGCTGCAGTGGCCTGAGCACCACTTACTCCAGACAGCACGACAGAGTGAGATTCTGACTCAAAAAAAAAAAAAAAAAAA
>NW_007245745.1:178042-201663 GCF_000164805.1 Carlito syrichta
AGCCGGGCTCGGTGGCTCAGCCTGTAATCCTGCGCCTTGGGAGGCTGAGGTGAGTGGATTGCCTGAGCCCGCAGGTTCGAGACCCGCCTGGGCAACTTGGCAAGACCTCATCTCTACAATAAATCAAAAAATTAGCCGGGTGTGGTAGCGTGCGCCTGTAGTTCCAGCTACTTGGAAGGCTGAGGCGGAAGGATCGCCAGAGCCCAGCAGGTCAAGGCTGCGGTGGCCCGGAGCGGCCACTGCACTCCAGTTTGTGCGACAGAATGAGAATCCAAGTAAAAAAAAAGGAAATACTAACAAAGATGCCTGTCAAACTTTGGATTTTTACAAACCTATGTCAACCTAAAAGGAAGAAGCTGCAGTACCAAATATAATTTAAAGCGTTTACTTGAGCCAAAGTGAGCCTGAAGACTCAGACCAAGCAACCTTAGATGTGAGTTTCATCGGGCCTTCGCCACAAGCTGGTTTTTAAAGGCAAAAAAGCGGACAGGAAGTGGGCTGATGCAATGTTGTTTGTCAGGAATTCTCATTGGTTTACAGACATAACATTGATTAGTGATTGGCTATACCTTGTTAGGCTACAGGAGTTATAAAGACTGGGAAGGCATTGTCTGGTTAATTTCTAGCTACCAGTGGCAGCTGCAAGCGTTTTCAAGAGATGAATACGTGGCTCAAGGAGGAAGTAAGACGTGCTGTTGTTTCATTTTAATGTTTCTCTGGGCCAGATCATTTAAAAAGACTCACATTCCACAGATAAACGTTCTTTTCTTTTTCTCACCTGGTAGGAGAGAAAAGGTATCTCACTAGTTCTAATTTGCATTTCTCTTACTGTGAGCAAGACTGAACTCTTTTCATATGATAGAGAGTCATTTGCATTTATTTCTGGTATCTTTAACTCACTGTCTAGAACTGTTAGTCTTCTTCTTCTCTGGTTTATAAGCTTTTCATATACTAGGGATAGTCTGATACAAGTTGCAACTATTTTTCCCCATTTTGTCATCTACCTTTTTATTCTGTTTAAGGTGTTTTTGTTTGTTTTTCCATGCAATGGTTTATTTTAGTGTAACCAAATTGATCTCTTTTTTTCCTTATTGCTTTTGTACTTTGAGTCATAGTTGTAAAAGTTTTATCCTCTCCCAGGTTATAGGTCAGTTTTGTTACCTAAGTGTGGTCCTCGGATCAGCAATATAAGCATCACCTGTGTTCTGCTAGGACTGTAGATAGTCTTAGGTCCCACCCAGACCTACTGAGTCCAGACCATGCATTTTAACAAGATTCCCCCAGATAACTAATTTGCACTTTAAAATTTGAGAAGCACTGTTCTAGAGAATTTTACCCATATTTTCTTCTTGTGCTGGTGAGGTGGATGAATGGTTTTTAATTGGAAGTCATTGGTGAGTTCTTATCCACAGCTGTTGAAGAAAAACAGGAAGAAATGAAACCAGCCCCGGTGAAGGGTGTAAATGAAGGCTGTCTAGACAACTAATGTGATTACATACAGACATGAGAATCCTCTATTAAATAGGTCTTTTAAAATGTATCTTTTGTGGTGCTAGGATTATATGATTGACATGTTGATCCGTCAATTTTATGAAACATCTGTGGACAAATTACTAGTGAAAAACGGGTTTTGGTTATTTTCCAAATGAATAGCACTATCTCCTGCTGTTAAGCTTTCCTCGTGACCAGGGACTTTGCAGAGGAAAAAATAAACCTCTTTAAGGCTTGCTGCACTGCACAAGCAAATTCTATTCCTCTCCCACAAGCTGCAAAGATGGTCACATGACCTGCACTAAATAAATGGGTGGGTAAAAGATTCCATAGAAAGATTCTTGTCATGCCTTTGCATCTAGCACCCTGTAGCTGTTTGTCAGTTCTTTTCATTTCTGCCAGAATGTGTTATTCAATCTCCTTTGCCAGTAGGTTATGGAGAACTTGCTCAATAAGAATGAGGATACTGGAGAAATAGATCTTGACTCAGCTGTTTGTAACAGCTTTTTGCATTTTTCATTGTCTTGGAATGCAATGAGGTTTTGCAAGAATGATTAAAGCAGGAATCAACCATGATAATATGGCATTGTCATTCATTTTTAACACATAGGCCTGGATTCAAGAGCTACTCGGAGTTCTGAACACTATTAGAGAGAAAAATAACTGCTTTGAAGTGCAGAACTGGGCCTGTGGACATGAGGAACATGCTGGTATAAATTTGACAAAGACTTCTTGCTCTAGTTCACTTGACTAGTATTTCTGAAGCAAAGTTCTTGAAATTCAGTATCTCATTTTAAACCTAGATTTTTGATTCTGAGAAAGGTAGGCTTAAAATAATATATATGTGGGCAAACACTTCATAAAGGATAAAGCAGCATATTTATTTTGGTTATTGTCATATTGGTTATGGTCATTTCAGCTTCACAAGATGCAGGAAGTGTAATCTTTCAAATTATAAAGATTGCTTAATTCGTTTCCATAAATAAAGTAACAGCTTTTCACAAATTAAGAAGACAGGATCCACCCGGCTTCGGCCTTACCTGGCAATCTGTGCTTGCAGGAACCGTTTCCATGAAATGTTTTTCTGTAGTCATGGTGTCAGCCTTTTTACCCAGACAAAAGAGGCAGTGAAGTATTCAGTTGCTAGGTGTTCTTACAAATTGCCAGTAGAGTATAAATTGATATAACCCCAGAGGTTAATTTTTCAAAATGTATCAGAATTACAAAAACATTCATCTTTTGACCCATTCACTTCTAGAGATTTATCCTGGAGAAATATTTACACATGTGTGAAATAATGCACGTACACAGATATTTGGAACACCAGAGATTGAAAACGAGCTAAATGTCCTGCAGAGGAAGACTAATTACATAGATTATGTACATTCATGGAATGCCATGCATTTGTGGGGAAAAAATGAGGAAGCTTCTGTGGAGAATATGGAAAGATATCCAAGATATATTGTTAATAGGAAAAAGCAAGGAGCCAAACAATATAATGTGCTGCCACTTAGGTAAAAGGGGGACTTCAGGTATATGTGCACGACCACAAAAGGGAAATCTATGGAAGGAAGGGAGGGAGGGAGGGAGAGAGGGAGGGAGGGAAGAAGGAAGGGAGGGAGGGAGGGAAAAGGAAAGGAAAGAAAAGAAAAGAAAAGGACACACACAAAATAAAATAGCCGGGTGTAGTGGCTTACACCTGTAATCCCAGCACTTTGGCAGGCCTAGGTGAGAGGATTGCGTGAGCTCAGGGTTCAAGACCAGCCTGAGCAACATGGCAAGACTTTGCCTCTTACAGTAAATAAAAAAATTAGCAGGGCGTGATGACGCACGCCTGTAGTCCCAGCTACTTGGAAGGCTGAGGTGGAAGGATCACCTGAGCCCAGCAGGTCAAGGCTGCAGTGGCCATGATTGTACCACTGCACTCCAGCCTGGGCAACAGAGTGAGTCTCTGACTCAAAAACAAACAAACAAAAAAACCCAAATAATATTGCTGTGGAGAGGAAAACTGGATATCTGGGGGGATAGGGATAAGAAGGAAACTTTTTTTACTGTGTACGCTTTTACACTTTGCATTTAGAACTATGTGAATGCATTACTTAGAATTTTTCAGTGTTTAAAAAGTCAACATAAGGCTGGGTGCAGTGGCTCACGCCTATAATCCCAGCACTTTGGGAGGCCGAGGCGAGAGGATTGCCTGAGCTCAGGGGTATGAGACCAGCCTAAGCAACATGGCAAGACCTCATCTCTACAATAAATAAAAAAATTAGGACATGGTGGTACATGCCTGTAGTCCCAGCCACTTGGAAGGCAGAGGTGGAAGGATTGCCTGAGCCCAACAGGTCAAGGCTGCCTTGGCCATGAGCATGCTACTGCACTCCAGCCTGGGTGACAGAGTGAGACTCCTATTAAAAAAAAAAAAAAAAGTCAGCATATTCATTTGTATGTAATCTACTTCACTTTAAAGCATAGTTGCTTAGTTCCAGCTACTTGGAAGGCTGAGGAGGAAGGATCACCTAAGCCCAGCAGGTCGAGGCTGGGTGGCTGTGAGCGTGATACTGTACTCCAGCCTGGGCGACAAGAGTGAGACTCCAACTCAAAAATTAAAAAATAAAAAATAAGTAAAAATCAAGCATAGTTGCCTATAGATTGTAGAGAAGTCTGACCAGGCAGCTGTATTGCTCTCTTCTTGTTCCTTGCTGGCCTGAAATTTTCTCCATCAGAATCACTCTCTGGCTGCAGCCCACCTCTTCCCACTGCTCTGGCCACCTTGACCCACCTACAGGCTCAGCCTGACCTCAGCCCTGGGACCAAATAAGCCCCCCTTGGATAAGAAGACTATAGGACAGGGGTTCTCAACCCCCTGGCCATGGACCAGAACCAGTCCGTGGCCTGTTAGGAACTGCCACACAGCAGGAGGTGAACAGTGGGCAAGCAAGCAAAGCTTCATCTGTATTTACAGCTGCTCTCCATTACTTGCATTGCTGCCTGAGCTGTGTCTTCTGTCAGATCAGCAGTGGCTTTAAATTCTCAAAGAAGTGCGAACCCTATTGTAAATTGTGCATGCGAAAGATCTAGTTTGTGCACTCCTTATGAGAATCTAATGCCTGATGATCTGAGGTGGAGTTGAGGCGGTGATGCTAGTGCTGGGGAGTGGCTACAAATATAGATTAACACTAGCAGTGAGGTTTGATTGCACAGAGACCATAATAAATCAATTGCAGATAGGCGCAGTGGCTCACACCTGTAATCCCAGCACTTTGGGAGGTAGAGGCGAGAGGATTATCTAAGCCCAGGGGTTTGAGACCAGCCTGGGCAACTTAGCAAGACCTCGTCTCTACAATAAACCAAAAATAAAAATAAAAAATTAGCTGGGTGTGGTGACATACGACTGTAGTTCCAACTACTTAAAAGGCTGAGACAGAAAGATTGCCTGAGCCCAGCAGGTCGAGGTTGTGGTGACCATGTCTGTGCCACTGCACTCCAGCCCGGGTGACAGAGTGAGACTCCAACTAAAATAAATAAACAAATAAAATAAATCAATTGCTTTCAGACTCATATCAAAATAATTTCATAATAATTATTTCATCATATATTGCAATGTAATGTAATAGAAATAAAGTGCACAATAAATGTAATGCAGTTGAATCATCCTGAAACCACTCCCCCTCCCCCTGTTCACAGAAAAATTGTCTTCCACGAAATCAATCCCTGATGCCAAAAAGGTTGGGGACCACTGCTATAGGAGACCCCTAGCACCACGCTGGCACTCAGCATCAAGTTGGCCCAACTGCTGTTTGAGGACTGGTAAGGGGATGCTTACATTGTTCATGATGTGATCACTCTGCCTTGTACCAGATGTCCAAGTCTCAGTGTGGGCAATTTGCCCCTGTAGGATTGGGTCCTGCCAGGCTTTTGTCCATACTTGTCCCAGAGACTGCAGTCCTTGCAGCTGTTTGCAGACGTTCCCCAAATAGACTCCCTGCCTAGCTGTCTGCTGGCCTCAGGCTCTGAATGTCGCCTTCCCCTGGAGTCGTGGCCCTCAAGTTCTGCCCTCTTAAGAAACCGAAACCCCATGGCTTCATTCCCACATTTAGTAGCTCCATACTGACCATTTTATTTGTCGTTCCCTGCCAAATTCTTTAGTGCTGTTGCTATTATTACTTCCATACTGTGTCATACCTGCTGGAATGAATTTTGACTTTGTGCCTATAACTAGGGTACAAGGTCCAAGGTTCAGCCTAGCCCTTCCCAGTCTGTCCTATCCCATTGCCCAAAACCAGACATGCTTGACACTGGGAGCATGTCCACTGTTTAAAATGTGCATCCCTTTCTGGAGGGTCTTCTGTGATTCCTCTGAAGCTTAATCAGCTTGAAATTTTCTTTGGGCAGCTACACCCTCTTGCTTACTTATCAGCAATACACACTTCCAATGGAGACTTACGATGTCAACTTTTACAGACAACGCCAAGAAATAGATCAGCTATAATCACTCACCTTCACAAGAGATGAGCCGATGCCACGGAAGGCGTCACAGTAGCTTAGACCCGTGGTTCTCATACTTCAGTATGCATCTGGAGGGAAGGCTTGTGAGTGCAGAGTGCTGGACCCCACTTTCAGAGCTGCTGACTCAGTATGTCTCTGGGGGGAGCTGAGAATGTTCACAAAGTTCTCAGGTAGTGCTGAATGCTACTGGGCCACATGTAGAGGTTAAGATGAGAAAACTGAGGTAGAGGGATTATGTAACTTGCCTAAAGTCACACAACTAAGGAGTGATGAAACCAGAATTAGGAACCCAGGTATTTTTACTCCAGAAGCATCACCACATCATTGTATTCTCTTTGGTAAAAACAAACCAAAAAATTACAATATACAAACAATCTTAAAATCTAAAGAAAACATGATCATTTTAGAATGATCACTGTGATTTAGTATTATTGCACTTTATTTTTTGCAACATGTATTGTTTCAGCAGCCTGAGATTCTCTCTCTCTTTTCCTTTTTTTTTTTTTAAAGAAATGGGGTCTTCTTGAACAAACGATTGTAATATTATAAGAAAAGGATTGGCAGTAGTGGGAAACTTCCAGGGGAGGGCAGGGGTACACGTCATCAACAAGGGTACCTGCATAATGAACATTTGTATACCTAACCCTGAATTGTACCCCATATATTTAAAATAAAAAATAAATGGGGTCTTGCTATGTTGCCCAGGCTGGTCTCAAACACCTGGCCTCAAGCAGTCCTCTCGCCTCGGCCTCCCAAAGTGCTGGGATTACTAGTATGAGCCACCACACGCACCCTGAGATTCTCAACTAAGTGCTAATACTGTTAACCATTAGATGTTTTTTCTCAATAGTTTTAATTGTTTGCAATATAGAGGAAAACAAATATTTATTGAGCATCTGATATGGTAATCAGGAATAGTAATTGTCAAAAATATAAGCAATGCACTTCAGAAAACTCTCTATTCTACTTGTCAAAATCACAAATAATGTTACATTTTCTGGCTGAATTTTTAATAACTTAATGCAAATCTGTAATTTCATTGGCAGTGATTCTGTTAAACTTAAAATGGTCCTTGGTACCTTTCCTGCATTTTTCACAGTGGGATCCTTAGGCATTTGAAAAATTTGAAGTAAGAAATGCAGGCTGGGCACAGTGGCTCATGCTTATAATCCCGGCACTTTGGGAGGCTGAAGCAGAGGATTGCTTGAGCCTGGGCGTTCGAGACCAGCCTGGACAACATAGCGAGACCTCATCTCTATTGAAAATAAAAAAATTAGCCAGGCACACCTATAGTCAGTACCCGCTACTTGGGAGGCTGAGGAGGAAGGATAAATTGAGCCAAGGTGATCAAGGCTGTGGTGAGCTGTGATCATGCCACTGCACTCCAGCCTGGGAGACAGAGTGAGACACCGACTCAAAAAAAAAAGGAAATGTAAATAAGTCAGCAATTGTCCTTCCCCTTAAAATTGTGTCTAAGCCCAGTGCAGTGACTCATGCCTGTAATCCTAGCACTTTGAGAGGCAGAGGTGAGTGGATTGTCTGAGCCTGCTGGTTCGAGACCAGCCTGGGCAAATTGGCGAGACCTCATCTCTACAATAAATTAAAAAATTAGCCAGGCATGGTGGTGCATGCCTGTGGTTCCAACTACTTGGAAGGCTGAGGCAGAAGGATCAGCTGAGCCCAGCAGGTCGAGGCTACGGTGGCCATGAGTGTGCCACTGCACTCTAGCATGGGCAACAGAGTGAGACTCTGACTCAAAAAAAAAAAAATTATGTGTCTAACCGGATACTTACTCCATCAATTACATAATTAAAAAATAGTAAACTGCAATTTCTTCTATCAAAAAATGTGTGTCAAAGTTATGGTTCTGTCATACAGGCAGAACAAAAATATTGAAAGTATCACTGAATTTTGCTAACACATTGACTAAAGGAGACATCCATGCAAATAACATGAAAAAATGAATTATCATATATGTATTAAGATAATTCTTTATCTGTTAATATATATTTTATAATATGTAATTTCAACTGACTTCCTCATACTTGCAGCTAAGAAATGGCCAATTATTAACCCACCTCTATCATAAGGCTTTATCTTTACCTTACCAACACAAGCTTCAGAATCCTTTAGACTGCAAACCAGTAAAGTTGGAAAGATTTGGGAAGTGCTCTTGACACACCAGTGAGCTATAGGTGGCCTATTTGTGCACAGACAAGTTCTGTTCCACTGTGACAACCTGGAAGCTAGTAATACATGTAATAAGTGTGCACTTTGGTCAAATGGAGATTCTGAACTATTCAAGGTAATTTCACCAATAAGGTGACCATGATACCAATACATGCTTGTGTTCGTATTTTCACTGTATTATATAATTTGGTCTAGTAATGCTTAGAACATTAGACCTAAATGAGATTGCAAAACAAACAGAACGATTTTTTACTAGATAGCCTGTAAAATAGACAGATAGAACATTTACAGAATTTCACCTTCATTGTTGTTCAAGTCACTAAGCCGCAAAACAAAATTTGTGTGCCAATACTATAATACACTAGGCAGAATTCTAGGGTTTCAGAAATCTGCACTGAGTTCCACATACATAGAATAAAACTCTATAAGGCTAAGCAAAGAACAGCTTCTGCAGAAATAACTACTAGGAAGTTATTCAAACAATTCCTAGAGTTAACACAGGAGCAGGGATCTTCAAGTTCCTACCTGCTTGAGTACAGAAACTTTGTTGAACAAAGCACTCGACAGAGACCCCAGAAATGTCACATCCTAGGAGCATGGCTAACCTGACCCTGGATCTACCCTAAAAATTCTTAAAAGCAAGTCTTGAAAGGATCGAGCTGATTTGCAAGTAACACAAACTATCTGCCAGAACAAAGTCCAATAGTATTTAAAGTAGTATGACAAATTCTAGGACTCAGCAATGTAAAATTCATATGCCTGACATCCCATCAGAAATGACTTAACACCGAAAATATGATGCATAGCCAGGAGAAAAAGTAGTCAATAGAAATAAACACAAGAATTACAGAATGATGGGGTTAACAATGATAAAACAGCCATTATGAATATTCTCAGTATAGTAAAAATAGGAAGTATAATAAAAGGAAATATGAACAGAATGAAAACAGAAGTGGAGGATAAAAAAAAGAGAGAACCAAAAGGAAATTCTAAATATGAAAAATGCAATACCTGAATTTACAATTTCACTGAATGGGATTAACAGCAGATTAGACACCACAGAAGAGAAGATCAGAGATCCTGAAGACAGGAACTATCCAAAATGAACACAAAAAGAAAAATAGGCCGGACTCTGTGACTCAGCCTGTAATCCTGCGCCTTGGGAGGCTGAGGTGAGTGTATCGCCTGAGCCCGCGAGTTCAAGACCCGCCTGGGCAATTTGGTGAGACCTTATCTCTACAATAAATCAAAAAATTAACCAGGCATGGTAGCACGCGCCTGTAGTTCCAGCTACTTGGAAGGCTGAAGCTAAGCCTGAAGGATCGCCGAAGCCCAGCAGGTCGAGGCTGTGGTGGCCGGGAGCGGCCACTGAACTCCAGTCTGGGTGACAGAGTGAGACTCCAACTCAAAAAAAGGAAAATAGTTAAGAAATAACGCACAGAGCCTCAGTGATCTATAGGAAAATATCCAGTGGTTTACTTTACTGAGGGTGCCAAAAAAATGTATACAGATTTTAAGTGATATTACTTTTGGAGTTTGAATTGAATTACAGTAGCAATGCATACTATGACGTTTGCTCAAAAGATAACGTTAATCAAATGAATGCTAGCATCACCATGTGACAGCTACTGCAGCCTGGACTTGCTAGGCTCAGGCGATCCTTCAGGCTTAGCTTCCGACGTAGCTGCGACCACAGGTGCACAATCAACTATTTTTTTATTTATTGTAGACCATTTTGAAGTGGAATTTGAAATTTGAAAACGTTGTGGAAGTACAGTAACAATGGAGGCGTGAGTATGCAACAGAACCTCCAACACACCTGACAATTGCACGCGTTCGTGATAAATTTGAGACTCATGGTACTGTGTGAAGTGAACAAGGGAAGATAGGGGAGACCTCGCACAGCAGCAAAGTCCTGTAATAGTTTGCCAAAATCAGAAGTGTCTGGACGCTGATGGCAACCACTTTGAGCATCTCTTGTAATTGCAGAAGTCAATGTGACTTGTATTCATCTTTTTTGTCATTGGAATATATTGAGTAGTACAATTTTAATTCAGTTTTTGTCCTTTCTTAAAATATGTATACTTTTTTTGGTACCCTCTATATGTGCAATCAGAATCCCAAGAGAAGGTAACAAAGGGGACGACAAAAACATTTGAAGAAATGGTGGCCAAACATTTTCCAAATTTGACTTTTAAAATCCTGTAAATCCACAAATCCAACTAGTGAAATGAACGCCAAACATGAAACACAAAGAACAACCGTGTCAAGACACATCAAAGTCAAATTGTTAAAAAAACAGTGATAAAGAGAAAATCTTGAAAGCATTCAGAAAAGACAGGTACATTACATTATGTACAGACATGCAAATGTAAGAATCATGTAGACTTATCTTCAGAAACTATGAAAAACAGCTCCTTATGGCGCTGAAATGGGGAACAAACTATCTACTTAGAATTCTCTACTCAGAGGTTATAGCCTTTAAAAATCAAGGTTAGCCCGGCACAGTGGCTCACACCTATAATCCTAGCATTTTGGGCGGCAGAGGCGAGAGAATTGCCTGAGCCCAGGGGTTTCAAGACCAGCCTGGGCAACTTGGCAAGACCTTATCTCTACAATCAATAAAAAAAAAAAAATAGGCTGGGTGTGGTGGCACACGCCTGTAGTTCCAGCTACTTGGAAGACTGAGGTAGAAGGATCACCTGAGCCCAGAAGGTCGAGGCTGCAGTGGCCGTGAGGGTGCCACTACACTCCAGCCTGGGTGACACAGTGAGACTAAAAAAAAAAGTGAAAATAAAAAATAAATAAATTAAGGTTAACAAAAAAGTTTTCAAACTGGGCTCAGTGGCTCAGCCTGTAATCCCAAGCCTTTGGGAGGCTGAGGTGAGTGGATTGCCTGAGCCCGCGGGTTCGAGACCCGCCTGGGCAGGCGAGACCTCATCTCTACAATAAATCAAAATATCAGCCGGGCGTGGTAGCGCATGCCTGTAATTCCGGCTACTCGGAAAGCTGAAGAGGGAGAATCGCCGGAGCCCAGCAGGTCGAGGCTGCGGTGGCTGGAAGCGGCCACTGCACTCCAGTCTGGGCGACAGAGTGAGACTCCAACTCAAAAAAAAAAAAAAAAAAGTTTTCAGACAAATAAAAACTGGGTGCATTTGGCACCAGCTCGCCTGCACTACAAAAAATGATAAAAGAAGTTTTTCCAGCAGAGAGCTATGATACCAGAAAGGAACTTGAATCTACACAAAGGAATGAAGAGTGGTGAAATTGTAAATATACAGGTAAATATAAAAGTCATTTTTCTAACTTTCTAATTATTTTACAAGATAACTTTTTTTTTTTAAGTCACAGTCTCACTCTGTCGCCAGGCTAAAGTGCACGATCACAGCTACCGCAGCCTGGACCTGCTAGGCTCAGGCGATCCTTCAGCCTTAGCTTCCTAAGTAGCTGCGACCACAGGTGCACAACCAGCTCCTTTTTTATTTATTGTAGAGACAGGGTCTCACCAAATTGCCCTGGCTGATCTCCAACTCCTGGGTTTAGGCAATCCTCTCACCTCTGCCTCCCAAAGTGCCGGGATTACACGTGAGCCACTGTACCCGGCCTATTTTTGTTTTTGTTTTTGAGTTGGAGTCTCACTCTGTTGCCCAGGCTGGAGTGCAGTGGCAGTTCACGACCACTGCAGCCTCAATCTGCTGGGCTCAGGTGATCCTTCCACCTCAGTCTTCAAGTAGCTGGAACCACAGGCGCACACCACCATTCCCATATAATTTTTTGATTTACTGTAGAGACGAGGTTTCGTAAGTTGCCCATGCTGATCTCGAACCCCTGGACCCAGGCAATCCTCTCACCTCCACCTCTCAAAATGCTAGGGTTACAGGCGTGAGCTACCATGCTTGGCAAGATAATTGTTTAAAGCAAAAAATAATAAGGTGTTCTGTTGGGTTTACAACATATATAGAAGTAAAATGTATGGCACATTAACACAAAGGCCAATAGGGAAAGAAGAGAAGTACACAGTTGTAGATTTCTTACACAATATTATAAGTATTATATGTTGAAAACTGCGATAAATTAAAGAAGCATTTTGTCAACCCTAGAGAAATCATCTCAAACCAAACAAAGAGGTGTAGAGACCAAGCCAACAGTGGGGATAAAATGAAATACAAAAATCCTCAATCCAAAAGAAGACAGGAAAAAAGGAAAAAGGGAACAAAGAACAGATGGACAAATAATAAAACAAAGAGAGCAAATATATTTAAAACTCATCATACTGATATATTAACTGTAAATGGTTTAAATGCTCCAATTAAAAGGCAGAAATTAGTTCAAGACCAGCCTGAGCAACATAGCGAGAACTTGTCTCTATAAAAATTAAAAAATGAGTTGGGTGTGGTGGTGCATGCCTGTAGTCCCAGCTACTTGGGAGACTGAGGTGGAAGGATCACCTGAGCTCAGAAGGTCGAGACTGTAGTGAGCCATGATCATGTCACTGCCCTCCAGCCTGGGTGACAGAATGAGACCCTGATATTTAAAAAAAACAGAGATTAGAGTTAAAAAAATATATATGAGCCCACTATATGCTGTCTACAAGAAGCAAAAATTGATAGGATTGAAGGAAGAAACAGATAAAACCAAAATTATAGTTGGAGATTTCAGCATAATTCCCATAGCAATTGATAGAACAAGCAGACAGAAATCAGCAGGAGTAAAGAACATTAAAACTGCACAGTCATTCAACTTCTCCTAATTGACATATTAAAAATTCTTCACATAAGACATCATACTACTAGACTTCAAAATATACTACAGAGCTATATTAGCTGGCATAAAAACCGACACATAGACCAATGGAACAGAATAGAAAACCCAGATATCAACCGGGTGTGGTGGCTCAAGCCTGTAATCCCAGAATTTTGAGAGGCCGAGGCAAGAGGATTGCCTGAGACCAGGGGTTTGAGACCAGCCTGGGTAACTTGGTGAGACCTTGTCTCTACAATTAAAAAAAAAAATTAGCCAGGCATGGTAGATCATGCCTGTAGTTCCAGCTACTTGGAAGGCTGAGGTGGAAGGATCCCCTGAGCTCAGCAGGTCCAGGCTGGGGTGGCCATGAGCATGTCACTGCACTCCAGCCTGGGCAACAGAGTGAGACTCCAACTTAAAAAAAAAAAAGAAAACTCAGATATCAATCCACACATTTACAGCCAATTCATTTTCAGCAAAGGTGCCAAGAACATACCATGGGGGAAAGGACAGTGTCTTCAATAAATGGTGCTAGGGGAAAATTTTTTAAATAAAAAATAAATGGTGCTGGGAAAACTGGATATCCATATGCAGCAGAATCAAACTAGACTCCTGCGTCTCACCATACACAAAGGCAAACTCAAAATAAATTAAAGACTTAAATCTAAGACATGAAACTGCTAGAAGAAAATGTTGGGAGAACATTTGCTCTAGGACATTGGGCTGGGCAAAGATTTTTTGTGTAAGACCTCAAAAGCACAGCCAACCAAAGCAAAAATAAACAAATGGGATTACATTAAGCTAAGAAGTTTCTGCACAGCAATGCAAGCAATCAACAAAGAGACAACACACAGAATGGGAGAAAATATTTGCAAACTACCCATCTGACAAGGGATTAATGACTTGAATATATTAAGGAGCTCAAACAGTTCAATAGCGAAAATAATAATCTGAATTAAAAATGGACAAAAAGATGTGAATACACATTTCTCAAAAGGAGACATACAAATGGCTAACAGACATTAAAAAATGTTCAACATCACTAATTATCAGAGAAATGCAAATCAAAAGCATGAGATATAATCTCACCCCAGTTTAAATGGCTTTTATAAAAAGAACAGCTGTGCACCTGTAGCTCTGGCTACTTGGAAGACTGGGGTGGAAGGATCACCTGAGCCCAGCAGGTCGAGGCAGCGGTGGCCATGAGCATGCCACTGCACTCCAGCCTGGGCGAGGGGAGTGAAATTCCAACTCAAAATAAAATAAAATAAAAAAACGGGCTGGGCTCGGTGGCTCAGCCTGTAATCCCACACCTTTGGAAGGCTGAGGCGAGTGGATTGCCTGAGCCCGCGGGTTCGAGACCTGCCTGGGCAGCGAGACCTCATCTCTACAATAAATCAAAAAATCAGCCGGGCGTGGTAGCGGAGGCCTGTAGTTCCGGCTACTCGGAAGGCTGAGGCGGAAGGATCGCCGGAGCCCAGCAGGCCGAGGCTGCGGTGGCCGGGAGCGGCCACTGCACTCCAGTCTGGGCGACAGAGTGAGACTCCAACTCAAAAAAAAAAAAAAAAAAAAAACAGAGAATAACAGATGCAATGATTTAGAGAAAAGGGAACTGTCATACACTGTTGGTGGGAATGTCAATTAGTACAGCCACTACTGAGAACAGTATGGAGGTTCCTCAAAAAACTAAAAATAGAACTACCCTATGATTCAGCAATTCCACTACTGTACTGGTTATATATAAAAGAAAGGAAATCAATATATTGAAAAAATATCTGCACTCTCATGTTTATTGAAGCACTATTCACAATAGCCAAAATAAGGAATCAATCAAGTGCCCATTAGCGGATAAAGAAAATGAGGTATATAGCCAGGCGCGGTGGCTCATGCCTGTAATCCCAGAGCTTTGGGCAGCTGAAGCAGGAGCATTGCTTGAGGCTGGGAGTTCGAGACCAGCCTGGGCAAAATAGCGAGATCCTGTCTCTACAACATTACAAAATATAAATAAACAAAACAGAAAATGTCACCTCTGACTTAAAAAAAAAGAAAAGAGTGTTGGGCTCGGTGGCTCAGCCTGTAATCCCGTGCCTTTGGGAGGCTGAGGTGAGTGGATTGCCTGAGCCCACGGGTTCGAGACCCGCCTGGGCAGCGAGACCTCATCTCTACAATAAATCAAAAAATCAGCCGGGCATGGTAGCACATGCCTGTAATTCCAGCTACTTGGAAGGCTGAAGCGGAAGGGTCGCCGGAGCCCAGCAGGTCGAGGCTGCGGTGGCCGGGAGCGGCCACTGCACTCCAGTCTGGGCGACAGAGTGAGACACCAACTCAAAAAAAAAAAAAGCTAGAAAAAGAATGTATTAAACCCAAAAAATGAAAAAAGTCCAGGCCAGGCAACTTGGCGGGATCTCTTCTCTACAATAAATAAAAAATTAGCCGAATGCGGTGATGCGTGCCTGTAGTTCCAGCTACTTGGAAGGCTGAGGCAGAAGGATCGCCTGAGCTCAGCAGGCTGAGGCTGGGGTAGCTGTGAGCATGCCAATGCACTCCTGCCGGGGCAACAGAGTGAGACGCTGACTCAAAAAAGAAAAGAAAAGAAAAGAAAAAAGTAAAGATAGAAGCAGAAATCAATAAAATAGAAATTGAACAAGCAATACAAAGGTCAATGAAATCAAAAGCTGATTCTTTGAAAATATCAATAAAAATAGGTATACCTCTAGCTAGACTTATCAAAACGAAAAGAGAGAAGACTCAAATTACCAACATCAGGAACAAAAGAAAGCATATCATACAGATCATAAAAACTATGGTCTGTTGATGTATAGCTATCAACCATTATATATCTATATGTGTGTGTGTGTAGCAACGCATAACCAAGTAGATAACTACATTAATAAGAAAAGAATGAATCATATGAATGTGGTTTTTTTTTGTGTGTGTGTTGGAGTCTCACTCTGTCGCCCAGACTGGAGTGCAGTGGCCGCTCCCGGCCACCGCAGCCTCGACCTGCTGGGCTCCGGCGATCCTTCCGCCTCAGCCTTCCGAGTAGCTGGAACTACAGGCATGCGCCGCCATGCCCCGCTAATTTTTTTATTTATTGTAGAGATGAGGTCTCACCAAGTTGCCCAGGCTGGTGAATGTGGTTTTAAAGCAAACACACACACACACACACACACACACACACACTCACGCAAGCAACCAATCCCTAAATTTTTAAAAAGATTTTTCCCAATTCAGGCTATTAACCTCTTAGAGAATGCATTTTGTACAAAATGCCAGCATATAACATCAAAAATATTCAAAGCTCTAGAAGGCTGCTACTGTGAGTCATCATGACGCAGTCTGAGTAGAACTGGCAAAGACTGTCTTTTATTTTTATGAAAAAGGATATGTTTATTTCAGAAATGCAGGATTGGAGAACAATTTGGAAATAAATGTTATTCACCATATTAACAGAACAAAGGAACAAAATTTAAGTATCTCAAAATGTATTAAAAGCACTTGATACAGCATTCATTCAAGTTCTTAGAAAATTCATAGTGATAAAATACTTGGAAATTCATCATTCACAGTGATAAAATACTTGGAAATAAAAATAAATAACTTGGAAATCGAAACAAGACAAGGTTGTCCTCTCTATTTCATCACCATTATAACGTAGCTCCTAGCGAGTACAATAAGGCAAGAAAGAATACATGGGAGGAAAGGCACGGTTACTCAAGCCTGTAATCCCAGCACTTTGGGAGGCCAAGGTGAGAGGATTGCCTGAGTCCAGGGATTAGAGACCAGCCTGGGCAACTTGGCAAGACCTCGTTTCTACAATAAATCACAAAAACTAGCCAGGAGAGGTGGCATGAGTCTGTAGTTCCAGCTACTTGGAAGGCTGAGGCAGGACGATCGCCTAAGTCCAGCAGGTCAAGGCTGCAGTGTCCGTGAGCATGTCACTGCACTCCAGCCTGGGTGATGGAGTGAGACTCCAAATGAAAAAAAAAAGGGTATGTGGGAATGCATCATGTCTAGCGAGAAAGAAATAACACTGGCATTCTTTTTTTTTGAGTTGGAGTCTCACTCTGTCGCCCAGACTGGAGTGTAGCAGTGACTGCTCCCGGCCACCGCAGCCTCGACCTGCTGGGCTCCGGTGATCCTTCTGCCTCAGCCTTCCAAGTAGCTGGAACTACAGGTGCGCGCTACCACGCCCAGCTCATTTTTTTGATTTATTGTAGAGATGAGGTCTCGCCAAGTTGCCCAGGTGGGTCTCGAACCCACGGGCTCAGGCAATCCACTCACCTCAGCCTCCCAAAGCGTGGGATTATAGGCTGAGCCACCGAGCCTGGCAACACTGGCATTTAGCAGCCTGATTGTGTGTATGGGAATCTGTATACATGGAAGGTCAGCAAGGTACAGGATAAAATGTTAAGATACAAAATCAGTTGTGTTTTTATATGCCATCAAAAAGAATTAGGAAATGAAAATTTAAGATAAATCATTTACAATAGCATCAAAACATCAAATACTTCAAATAAATCTACCATAATTGTTCAAGAACTCTACAGAGAAAGCTATAACATACTATCAGTATTATGAATAGAAATGCAAGGAGACCTAAACTGGAAAACTTTATATTTCAAAAATCTCAATTTCCCACAAATTTGCTAAATTTGATCATCTATATATTGTGTCTTTAAGGGGGGATTGGCTAGCTGCTTCTTTTTTCTGCGAGTGCCGAATCCTAGCCACTAGACCACCGGGGACCTAGCTGCTTCTTTTTTCTGAACATGGATCTCAAAATTTGAAGTTACCAGTGCCATTATTGAGAATAGTAAGATGCTTTCATGTTGAACTGATTCCAAAAGCATTTGGGACAATGAATGGCATGTAATGTCCAAATAGCCTCTAGCCATCTTTTTTTAAAGTATAAAACATGTAAACAGCTATAATGAAAAGTCTTCAGAGGTATTATTCTGGGAGACTCAGGACTGGAGGGGCCAGAAACACAGGGCCAGCAGATCCTAGGAGGTGGTCTGCTACAAGATTTGGGGGCTCACCACCTACTTGAAAGGATACAGAACTCCTGTCCCAAATAAAATGAAAGGGAAGTTGAACTGCTTTGGAGCTCAGTATTCATTTTCTTCCAAATCGCTCAAAAACTGAAGATGCCTGTTAAAATAGGTCTTTATATCTGGCAGGGAGAGTTTGCCAAGGTTTTCTGATTTTGAACCCAAATATTGCTTAAGCATTTAGGGCACAGCTCCAAGTGTATTGAGCTTGCTTCTCCCCCTTGCCAAAGTTGCAGCAGGCCCTTTTCAAAGCCATCTGAATTCCATTTCACTGGCAGTATAGGCCACACACAAAGTCGTGCCTTTGGGTTTTGTAATCAGAACGCAAAGGCACCATCCTGCCCTGGGAGGGATCCCTTACAGTGCAGTAGTGAGCTGAGCCGAAGCCTTTGCAAGGAGCCCTTTCTGGTATGATGGCAGGTCAGCCTGCAGGCATGGAGAATAGCCTTCTTTGAATACCAGTACAAACGGTACCAATAGAAACCAGTCCACCAAGGTAAAGCTCTGTGGAAGAGCCTAGCAGGTTCCGCTCCCCATCCCCATCCCCAGTGCACCCCAAAGCAGCAGGATGGACTATGCTCTCTTGGGCAAAGAAGTCTAGGTTAGCCCTGGAGTATCCCTGGCATAGAAGTAGAGATGCCTCCACTCCCTCCTCCACCCCATCAGCCTCCCATTTGCCGCTAGAATAACTTTTTTCTTACCTTCTTGTGGGTTGCTTGAACATTTTTTAGAATTCTATTTTGATGTGGCTTTAGTATTCTTTGAGTATATCTCTTTAACGATTTCTTTAAGCATTGCATTGTAACTTATCAGTCTGGTGGTGTCAATATTTTACCAGTTTGAGTGTCGGGTTGAAACCTTGCCTCTTTTTATAACTCTTAATCCTCCTTGGTTTATAACATAATTGTCTTACACAGTTCCTTTACATACATTGAGAACTACATAGGCCAGTGTTACAATTTTGTTTCAACTGTCAAACATAATTTAGAAAACTCAAGAAGAGACAAAAGTCTATTGTATTTACCCATATTTTTGCTCTCTCATTCCTCCTTCCTTCCTGATAGTCCAAGATTTCTTCTCTTATCATTTCCCTTCTGTTTAGAGAACTTCTGTTAGCTATTCATTAGTGTCAGTCTGCTGGCAACAAAGTCTCTTCGTTTTTTGTCATCAAAGAATATCTTGATTTCCTCTTCATTCCTGAAGGATATTTTTGCTATACAATTCTGCATTGAAAGTTCTTTCAAGCACTTGAATAATGTGCCGTTTCCTACTGGCCTTCTTGGTTTCTAATGAAAAGAAATCTGTCATTCGAGTTGTTTTCTCCCTATAGGTAATAAATATGTCGTTTCTCTCTGGCTGCTTTCAAGATTTTTTGTCTTTGTCTTAATTTTCAGAAGTTTGACCAGGATGAGGATTTTCAGCTTCTTAATCTGTAGGCTTATGCCTCTTGTCAAATTTCAGAACTTTTCAACCATTATTTCTTCAATTCCACCTTTTTTCTCTGCTTTTAGAACTCCTGTGATCCAAATATTAGATTTTGTTGGTTACAGTCTCACATGTTCCTGAAGCTCTGTTCATAGTTCATATTTTTTTTTCCAGTGTATTTTCTCTCTGTTGTTCAGATTGGGTAAATTCTATTCTGTCCTCAAATTGCTTCTTTCCTCTGTCCTCTATATTCTGCTGTTGAGTTTTTTATTTCAGTTATTGTAATTTTTAGTTAAAAAATGTCCACTCGGCTCTTCCTCATATTTTCTATTCCTTTAATGAGCCTTTCAATTTTTTCCATTTGTTTCAAACGTTGTTCACCAAAGAAGCTTTTATTTTTTTCTCGAGACAGGGTCTTAGTCTATTGCCCAGGCTGCAGGGCAACCTTGACCTCCTAGGCTCAAGCAATCCTTCTACTCAGCCTGCTGAGTAGCGGGACTACAGGCGCATGCCACCACACCTGGCTAATTTTTTATTTTTTTGTAGAGACGAGGTCTTGCTATGTTGCCCAGACTGGTCTTGAACCCTTGGGCTCAAGAGATTCTCCCACCTCCGCCTCCCAAAGTGCTGGGATTACAGGGATGAGCCCCACCAAAGCATTTTTATGACAGCTGCTTTAAAATCCTTGTCAGATAATTCTAACAATTTTGTCATCCTGGTTAATTGTCTTCTCTCAATCAAGTTGATATCTTCCTGGTTCTTGATATGAGGAATGATTTTTTAAAAAATTGAAACCAGATTATTTATAACTGGAAAAATACACACTCAATGTTCAGTAATCTGGGAATGTTAAGTAAAGATTGGTATGACTATATGATGAAATACTACATAGACATTAATAATCAAGAGCAGATTTAAATCACAAAAGAAGTTGCTTGTGGTATACCAAGGAAAAAAGATCACAATACGATCTCAGTCTTGCATATTTAGGCTGGCGTGTGCGTGTGCTGTGCAAAGCAGAAGCACCCACAGAGAGAAAGACGTGAGTGGGCACACAAAATGTTAACTGTGGCTATCATAGGTGATACAATTGAAGGTGATCGTTATTTCCTTTTGTTCTTTTCTGTATTGTTTCAACTTTACTTTGCAATGAGCATGTAATATATCCATTCCCCCAATCCATAAAGCTATCTGAAGTTTAAAAAAAGAATGTAATGAGGACATTTTGGGCATGATGTCATAAACTTCCAAATATTATTTCAGTCTTGTCTTTTAGCACCCTTCCCATGCCATTGCCCAGACAGGGGAAGTGGGGACAGTGCCTTCCTACTACCAGATGAAGATGAAAGTCCAGGTTCCCTACTGGGCTTCTCTTGATGTGTGTGTGTGTGGGTTTGGGGAGTGTTCCTAGTTATTGCTGAGCATGGGTGGGAGTTCAGACCCCCACTAGGCTTACACTGATACTACCTGGGCTGAGAGAGTTGAAGGTGCTTCATTATTGCCTCCCTTGACGCCAGCATTGGGGAAGACTTCATTATCACCAAGCAGTGGTGAAAGTTCAAACTCTGTATTAGGTCTCCTCTGAAACTACCCCAGAGAAGAAGGGGAGGAGTGCCTGATTACTGCCTGGTGGGGGGTGGAAGTCCACGCTTCCCATGTGGTTTCCATTGACAAGAGGAATAAGGAGGCACCTTACTACCCAGCAGGGACATAAGTCCTGACTTCCCACAGGCCTTTGCTGATTTTCCTGGGTGGGGAGGAGGGTTGGTTTGGGGCACCTCCTTACAATCTGGCAAGGGTGAAAGTCTAGGTTTCTCGCTTGGCCTTTGCTGGCAGGGTGAGGTCACAGTATTTTTCTGTGTTGTTTGGCTGGAGTAGAACAGTTATTTCTAAAACTTCTCTGGCCCAGGTGTGGTGGCTCATGCCTGTATTCCCAGCACTTTGGGAGGCCGAGGTGAGAGGATTACCTGAGCCCAGCGGTTTGAGACCAGCCTGGGGAACTTGGCGAGACCTCGTCTCTACAATAAATTTTTGTTTTTGTTTTTGTTTTTTTTGAGTTGGAGTCTCACTCTGTCACCCAGACTGGAGTACAGTGGCCGCTCCCGGCCACTGCAGACTCGACCTGGTGGGCTCCGGCGATCCTTCCTCCTAAGTCTTCCAAGTAGCCGGAATTACAGACATGCGCTACCACGCCCGGCTGATTTTTTGATTTATTGTAGAAATGAGGTCTTGCTGCCCAGGCGGGACTCGAACCCGCGGGCTCAGGCAATCCACTCAACCTCGGCCTCCCAAAGGCGCAGGATTACATGCTGAGCCACCAAGCCCGGCTTCTACAATGCATTTTTAAAAATTAGCCTGGTGTGGTGGTACACGCCTTTGGTTCCAGCAACTTGGAAGGCTGAGATAGAAGGATTGCCTGAGCCTAGCAGTTGAGACTTGCGGTGACTGTGAGTGGGCCACTGCACTCCAGCCTGGGCAACAGAGTGAGACTCTGACTCAAAATAAATAAGTAAATAAATAAATAAAAGTTTTCTGTCTTGCTATGCTGTCCTTTTTCTGATCCTTTGGCTAGAAAGAGCAGACTTTTCTTAGAGCTTTTTGTGTGTATGATTGTTTTGTTTTGTTTTTCTTTCTCTGCCTGTTGATGTTTCTGGGTTGCCGGCTTCTCCAGCACCCAGTCGGGAAGATAAGAGACAAAAAGAAAGCTGGGAATTTGCAGCCATGTTGTTCTTCAGGTCCCAAGGCCCTTAGTGGGTCTGCCTTTTTCAGAGTCTTCTTGTGTTTATTTTACATATAAAATCTAGGGTTCTTTGCTATACTTAGCGGGAAAAATAGGGGAAAGTACATTGATTCCATCTTTCTGGAAGCAGAAGGCCCAAAGGCTGCCTTTTTTTTTTTTTTTTTTTTTGAGTTGGAATCTCACTCCAGCGCCCAGGGTGGAGTGCAGCTCATGGCCACTCCAGCGTCACCTGCTGGACTCCGGTGATCTTCCGCCTCAGCCTCCCAAGTAGCCGGAACTATAGGCGTGCACTACCATGCCCGGCTTATTTTTGTATTTATTGTAGAAACAAGGACTCACCAAGTTGCCCAGGCTGGTCCCAACCTCAGGCAATCCTCTCACCTTGGCCTCCCAAAGTGGTAGGAGTACAGGCTGAGCCACCGAGCCCGGCCAACCTGGCTAATTTTTGTGACTTATTGTAAAGATGAGGTCTCACCAAGTTGCCCAGGCTGATCTCAAACCTCCAGGTTCAGGCAATCCTCTCACCTTGGCCTCCCTAAATGCTGGGATTACAAGCTGAGCCACTGTGCCCGGCCAAGGCTGCCTTTTGATATTTTGCCACAGCTAAGATAGTATTACTCCAGGGCTCTATATTTGGGCTTGGTGAACCTTTTCTCCTGTAAGAGAATCCATATTTGAATGGGGAACAGCCTTAGAACATGAATTATTGGGTTTAAAAAGAACAAACTTTGGGTTTTTAAAATTTTTTTTTTCTTTTTTTTTTTTGAGTTGGAGTCTCACTCTGTTACCCAGACTGGAGTGCAGTGGCCACTCCCAGCCACCGCAGCCTCGACCTGCTGGGCAGCCTCGACCTGCTGGGCTCCGGCGATCCTTCCGCCTCAGCCTTCCAAGTAGCTGGAACTACAGGCGCGCGCTACCATGCCCGGCTAATTTTTGATTTATTGTAGAGATGATGTCTCGCCTGCCCAGGTGGGTCTCGAACCCGCGGGCTCAGGCAATCCACTCACCTCAGCCTCCCAAGGCGTGGGATTACAGGCTGAGCCACTGAGCCCGGCTGGGTTTTTTAAAATTTTAAATATGTGGGGTACAATTCAAGGTTAGATAGACAAATGTTCATTATGCAGGTACCCTTTTTGATGAGGTGTGCCCCCCACAAAAGAACAAACTTGTAAAGGTAAGCCCCTGCCAACATTTTTCTGTCTTCCTGCTGTCAAGATTATGTAGACAACAGATCCACTATTTTCGGGAGGAGGTGATGAACCCAAGTCTGGGGGTTTCTTTGCATGTTTTTATTGAGGCATAATTGATATACAAAATTTGCCTATATTTAAAATGTATACATTTGCATATAATATATAGCTCTCCCCATGAAATCATTACCACAATCCAAATAGTAAGCATGTCTATTAGCCTCAACATTTTCCTAGTGCCTCTTTGGAATTCCTCCCTCCCACCCCTCCCCACCCCACCCC
>NW_007245745.1:201771-202447 GCF_000164805.1 Carlito syrichta
GCTCCTTTATCACAATGTAATTAGTTTGCAGTTCATGCATTTTGTTGCATATATCAATAATTCACCCCTTTTATTGCTGAGTAGTATTTCATTGTATGAATACACCACAGTTTGTTGATCCTTTCACCTGTTGATGGACATTTGGGTTGTTTCCAATTGGGGGCTATTGCAAATAAAGCTGCTATGGACATTCATGTACAAGTCTTTGTGTGGCCATATGCTTTCTTTTTTCTTGAGTAAATACATAGGAGTAGAGTGGCTGGATCATGAGGGAGGTGTATGTTTAACTTTTTAAGAAGCTGCTAAATATTTTACAAAGTAGTTGGACCATGTTACGTCTCCATCAGCAGTGTATAAGAGTCCCAATTCCTCTGCATCCTTGCCAATACCTGATATAGCCAGTCTTTCATTTTTGCTGTTCTAATAGGTATGTAGTTTATTTCATGGTTTTAATTTGCATTTCCCTAATGATTGTGATGATATTGAGTGCCTTTTTGCTATCTATACATCTCCTTTGGTGAAGTGCCTGTTTAAATTATTTGCTCAAATTTTTTTTTTTTTTTTTTTGAGTTGGAGTCTCACTCTGTCGCCCAGACTGGAGTGCAGTGGCCGCTCCCGGCCACCGCAGCCTCTACCCGCTGGGCTCCGGCGATCCTTCCGCCTCAGCCTTCCGAGT
>NW_007245745.1:202524-226909 GCF_000164805.1 Carlito syrichta
CACCTCAGCCTCCCAAAGGCGCGGGATTACAGGCTGAGCCACCGAGCCCGGCTATTTGCTCAAATTTAATTGGGTTGTTTCCTTATTATTAAAATTTGAGAGTTCTTTATATATGTATTAAACATAAATCCCTTATAAAATGTGTGATTTGGAATTCAAAATAAAATTATCACATGGTCCAGTTTTTTATTCTGGGTGTATATCCAAAAGAGTTGAAAGGAGGAATTCAAAGATATATTTGTTACCTATGTTTATAGCAACATTACTTACAATAACCAAAAGGTGAAAGCAACCCAAGTGTTCATTGATGACAAATGTATAAACAAAATGTAGTATATCCATACAATGGAATATCATTTTCCTTAATTTAAAAAAAAGAAAATTCTGACATATGTTACATGGATGAAACTTGAGGACATTATGTTAAGTGAGGTCAGCCAGTCACAAAAAGGTAAATACTATATGATTTCACTTATATGAGGTACTTAGAGTAGTTAAATTCACAGAGACAGAAAACAGAATACAGTAGAGGCTACCAGGGGTTGGAGGGAGAGGGGAATGGGAAGTTGTTGTTTAATGGATATAGAGTTTCGCAATTTTTCTAAGATAAAAGGAGTTCTGGAGGCTGATTGTACAACAATGTGGATGTATTTGACACGATTGAACAGTACACTTGAAAATGGTTACGGTGGTAAATTTTATTTTATTTTATTTTATTTATTTATTTTGTTGAGTTGGAGTCTCACTCTGTTGCCCAGACTGGAGTGCAGTGGCCGCTTCCAGCCACCGCAGCCTCGCCTGCTGGGCTCCGGCGATCCTTCCGCCTCAGCCTTCTGAGTAGCCGGAATTCCAGGCACGCGCTACCACGCCCGGCTGATTTTTTGATTTATTGTAGAGATGAGGTCTCGCTGCCCAGGCGGGTCTCGAACCCGCGGGCTCAAGCAATCCACTCACCTCAGCCTCCCAAAGGCGCGGGATTACAGGCTGAGCCACCGAGCCCGGCTGGTAAATTTTATTTTATGTGTATTTAACACAACCAAAATTTTAAAATATGTACACTTTGTAAATATTGTTTTTTCCATTCTATGGCTCATCTTTTCATTATCTTGTGTCTTTCAATGAACAAAAGTTTTTAATTTTGATAAAATCCAATTTATCATTTGTGGAGGAATTATACTTTTGATATCATATTGAAGAAATCTTTGCCTAAACCAAGGTCACATTTTCTTGCCTATTTGCATGTCTGGTGATCTTTGATTGGATGCCAGACATTGTGAGTTTTACCTTATTGGGTGCTGGATGTTTTTATATTCCTATAAGTATTTTTAAGCTTTGTTCTAGGATGCAGTTCAATCACTTGGAAATAGTTTTAGCCCTTTGGGTCTTACTTTCATGACTTGTGAGGTAGATTCTCTCTCCCTCCCTACCTCCTCCCTTTCTCTTTCTCTCTTTCTTTCTCTCCTTCTTTGTTTCATCAGTGTCCCACTCTGTCCCCTAGGCTGAGTACACTGGCACAATCACAGCTCACTGCAGCCTCAAATTCATGCCACCACACCCGCTTAATTTTTTTTTTTTTTTTGTAGAGATGAGATCTCACTATGTTGTCTAGGCTGTTCTCAAACTCCTGGGCTCAAGCAATTCTCCCACCCCAACCTCCCAAAGTGCTGGGATTACAAGCATAAGCCACAATACGCAGTCTTTATTTTTCGAGAAAGAGCCTTGCCCATGCCAGGCCTTTCTGGTACGAAACTTTCACCTGCCCTTTCTTTTCTCTCTGCCTCTCACTAATAAACCTTGTTTTAAAACTTAAAAAAAAAAAAAAAAGCCACCATGCCCAGCCATAATTTTTTAAGATTCCTTTTATCTATGTGTTTAATTTTTGGATAGTTTCTATTGCCATGTCTTCAAATTCACTAATTTTTTTTGTAGGGCACCTACAAAAAATCTACAGCTAATATTATAGTTAATGGTGAAATATTGGACACATTTTCCTTAAAATCAGGAACAAAGAAGAATATCCATTTCCTTAAACAAAAGGCACACAGACAAGAAAGGAAGCAGTAAAACTGTCTCTATTTGTAGGTGACATGATTGTTTATTTAGAAAACATTGAGGAATATACCCAACAACTGTTAACTAATTCTTCAAAGTCACAGAATACATAGTTAATATTTTACAAACTCAATTGTATTTTTTTTTTTTTGAGTTGGAGTCTCACTCTGTCATCCAGACTGGAGTGCAGTGGCCGCTCCCGGCCACCGCAGCCTCGACCCGCTGGGCTCCGGCGATCCTTCCACCTCAGCCTTCCGAGGAGCTGGAACTACAGGCGCACGCTACCACGCCCGGCTAATTTTTTGGTTTATTGTAGAGATGAGGTCTCGCTGCCTAGGCGGGTCTCGAACCCGCAGGCTCAGGCAATCCACTCACCTCAGCCTCCCAAAGGCACGGGATTACAGGCTGAGCCACTGAGCCTGGCTGACAGAATTTAAAGAAAGACTAAATAGGATAAAAAGATAATCCATGCCCATAAACTGGAAGACTTGATAATGTTGATATATCACTCCTCCCTAAATTGATCTACAGATTCAATGCAATCTATACCAGCAGTTATTGTTGCAGATATTGAAAACCTAGTTCTAAAGTTTATATGGAAATGTAAGGGATCTACAGTCTCTAAAGAATTTGAAAAAGAAGTTTGAAAACTTACACTACCTGACATATAATTAATAGAACAGATAGCTAGAAATAGACCCACATTTATGTATAGTCATTTTTTTTTTTTTAGTCAGAGTCTCACTCTGTCGCCCAGGCTGGAATGCAGTGGCACGCTCAGGCCACTGTAGCCTCAACTTGCTGAGCTCAGGTGATCCTTCTGCTTCAGCTTTCCAAGTAGTTGGAACTACAGATGCACGCCACCATGCCCAGCTAATTTTTTTATTTATTGTAGAGACGAGGTCTCGCCATGTTGCCCAGGCTGGTTTTGAACCTGTGGACTCAGATAATCCCCTTGCTTCCGCCTCCTCTAAGTGCTGGGATTACAGGTGTGAGCCACCATACCCGGCAGTTATTTGATTTTTTATAAAAGCAGCATAGCAATCCAACAGAGGAAGGAAAGTTTATGCAACAAGTGATGCATAATAACCGGATGTCCTATGGAAAAATATGAATCTCAACCTCTGCATCTCACTATACACAAAAATTAATCATACACCTAAACTTCAGTGGTAAAACCATGTATCTTCTAGATGAAACCTCAGAAGAACATCTTCATGATTTGAGACAGGCAAAGTTTGCTTAGCAGGTCACAGAAAGTAGTAACTGTAAAAAGAAAACATTGATTAGAGTTCATCAAGTTGAAAACTTCTGCTCATCAAATGACACCACTAAGAATGTTGAAAGGTGAGGAACATTAGCCGGGCGTGGTGGCACATGCCTATAGTTCCGGCTACTTGGAAGGCTGAGGCAGAAAGGATTGCCGGAGCCCAGAAGGTCGACGCTGGGGTGACCATGAGCGTGCCACTGCACTCTGGCCTGGGCGACAGAGTGAGACTCCAATTCAAAAAAAAAAAAGAATATTGAAAAGTGAAGCTGGGCCCGGTGGCTCAGCCTGTAATCCCGCGTTTTGGGAGGCTGAAGTGAGTGGATTGCCTGAGCCCGCGGGTTCAAGACCCACCTGGGCAACTTGGCGAGACCTCATCTCTGCAATAAATAAAAAAATTAGCCGGACATGGTAGCGCGCGCTTGTCATTTCAGCCACTTGGAAGGCTGAGGCGGAAGGATTGCCAGAGCCCCGCAGGTGGAGGCTGTGGTGGCCGGGAGCATGCCACTGCACTCCAGTCTGGGCGACACAGTGAGACACCAACTCAAAAAAAAAAAAAAAAAAAGTGAGCAACAGTCTAGGGAAATATTCACAGAATATATATTTAACAAAGGGCTGCTCTACAGGAAATATAAACAACTCTATAACCCAGTAATAAAAGGACAAACAGCCTAACTTAAGATGGTTAAAAGAGTTCAACACAAACTTCCTGAAATAAACAAATGAACAATAAGCACAGGAAAAAGTGATCAAGGTCATTAGCCATGAGTCAAATTAAACCACAATGAGGTACCATGACATACCTGTTAGAACCATCGACCACCCCGAATGGATGTTGATGAGGATGTGAAACAACAGGAACCCTCAAACCCTGTTGGTGAATATGTATAGTTATGGAACTACTTTGGAAAAAGATCTGACAGTTTCTTATAAAACTAAACATTTACTACTCTGTGACCCAGCAACTAGGTATTTACCTAAAAGAAATGAAAAATATACGTCTGCACAAAGACTTGAATATGAATGTTCATTGCAGCTTTATTCATACCAGCCAACACCAGGAAACAACCCAGGTGTCCGTCAATAGGAGAATGGAGAAACAAGCTCTCATATATTCCTACTGTAGGGGAGGCAAAATTTTATCTCTACCCTCTTTGGGTCTCCAGCTGGGCCTGATAATTAATTTGGCATAAAATAGATTAGCAGAAGAATAGCACACAAGTTTATTTAATATATTTTATGTAATACAGGCGACCTCATGGTAAGAAAGTGAAGACCCCAAAAACTGGCAAAACCTAAATGCTTTTATACTAGGCTGAACAAAGAGAGGCAGTAACAAAAAAAATAACTGAAATATTTGGGAAGGTTAAAGGAAGATAAAAATTATTTTAACAAGGTCTGTTTGTACAGAATTCTCTCAGTGTCAACTCCCCATCTTTGATGATAAGAATGTTTCTTTTCTCCTGGTATAGGGAAGGCAGCTCTCATGTAAGAATTTCATCTCCCATTTTTAAGAAAAAGAAGGGAATCAGAGTGTCTTTCTGGCATCTGCTGTTTTTCAAGTGCCTTTAACTGAAAACAGTCGGTATGTCACGGTGGCATGTTTTGGGGCGGCATGTTCTGAACTCCTTCCATTTGAAGGAATACCACTGAGAGAGAATGAACTACTGATAAACACAACAATGTCAAGAATCTCAAAACTGTAATGCTGAGTGGAAGAAGCCTTACACAAGAGTACATGTTGTATGACTGCGTTTATATGAAATTCCAGAATGAGCAAAACTATTCTATAAAGGAAAGAATTAGAACAATGCTTGCCTCTGGTATATGGGATTGGGTAACGCCTGGGAAAGAACATGAGGGAACTTTCATGGCTGATGCAAGTGGTTCATATCTTTATAGGACTTTGAATAACATGGCATTTATCAAAACTCAGTGAATAAACTCTTAAAATTTGTGTCTCATTATGGATAAATAGAAGAACTATAAATAAATATTCAACTCTTGTTAACTATTTGCTGGAATATTTAGGGAGATGAATACTGATGTCTATAATTTACTTTAAAATGCATCCAGCCGGACTCGGTGGCTCAGCCTGTAATCCCGCGCCTTTGGGAGGCTGAGGTGAGTGGATTGCCTGAGCCCGCGGGTTCGAGACCCGCCTGGGCAGCGAGACCTCATCTCTACAATAAATTAAAAAATCAGTCGGGCGTGGTAGCGCATGCCTGGAATTCCGGCTACTCAGAAGGCTGAGGCGGAAGGATCGCCGGAGCCCAGCAAGTTGAGGCTGCGGTGGCCGGGAGCGGCCACTGCACTCCAGTCTGGGCGACAGAGTGAGACTCCAACTCAAAAAAAAAAAAAAAAAAAAAAAAGCATCAAAATAAGATTGATGCATAGAGGGATGGATAAAGAAATAGATTTGTAATAAAACAAGTATAGGTAAGCATTAATGGTAAAATGTAGATGAGTTTATGAGTGCTCACTATAAAATTCAACTTTGCTATATGTTTAAGAGAAAATGTAAATTTTTATAATAAGATGTTAAGAAAAAATGAAAAGAGCACAAAAGAATATGTAGCAAAAAGTCCAGTCCCCCTTTCTTACCCATCCTGTCCTTTACCCCTTTTCTTTTTTTTGTTTTTGTTTTTGTTTTTTTTGGATTTGGAACAATATCTACCAAACTGTTGTAGGGGTTTTCTTCAAATTTGCATATATATATGTTGAAATATATGGTGATCTTTTCTTTTCTTTTTTTTTTCTTTTTGAGTTAGAGTCTCAGTCTCACTCTTATTGCCCAGGCTGGAGTGCAGTGGCACACTCACGGCCACCGCAGCCTCGACCTGCTGGGCTTAGGTGATCCTTCCACCTCAGCCTTCCAAGTAACTGGAACTACCAGACGCATGCCACTGTGCCCAGCTAGTTTTTGTGATTTACTGTAGAGACGCAGTCTCACCAAGTTGCCCCGGTTGGTCTTGAACCCCCAGATTCAGGCAATCCTCTTACCTCGGCCTCCCAGAGTGCTGGGATTACATGCCTATAGTGATCGTTTCAAAATGTAAATGAGATTATACTATTCATACACTGAGTAACTTGCTTTATTTACTTGGCATTTTGTCTTAGGGGTTAACTCCATGTCAGCACATCCACATCCACTTCTTTCTTTTTAACTTCTGCATGCTACCTTTTGGAATGTGCCATCATTTATCCATTTCTCAATAGAAATTTAGGTTCTTAAAGTTTTTTGCAATTAAAAATTATTCTTCAAAAAGATTGGACCAAATTCCTTACAAAATGACCATTTTTTTCATTATGTGTATCCGTCAGGCGTGGTGGCTCACTAATCCCAGCACTTAGGGAGGCAAGGTGGCCGGATTGCTTGAGCCCGGAAGTTCAAGACCAGTCTGGGCAACTTTAGCAAAATCTCATCCTACAAAAAAATAAAAAATTAGCCTGGCATGGTGGTACACGCCTGTAGTCTTCAGCTACTTGGGATGCTGAGGTGGAAGGATTGCCTGAGCCCAGCAGGTCAAGGCTGTGGTAACTGTGAATGTGCCACTGCACTCCAGTCTGGGCGACAGAGTGAGACTCCAACTAAAGAAAAAAACAAAAATTGTGTGTATTAATGCCTGATTTCCCACACTCTTGCCAACACTGAGTACTATCAGTCTTTTTCATTTTTGTCTGATGGATGAAAAATATTTTGTATTTTCCTGAATTGGTGAGGTTGAAGGTCTTTTAATATTTTATTGGCGATGTATGATTTTTCTTTCGTGAATTGCCTTTTCATATTCTTTGACCTCTTTGTTGGATTTGACTTTTTCTAAATGATTCTTTATATACTCTGGATACAATCCTTCATCAGTTATGTTGAAAATATAAAAATATTGTCTGTAGTTTGTGACTTATGGTTTTGCATTATTATGTCCTTTCATTAACATATGTTTTAAATTTAAATGTATAAACCTTTCTTTATGGTTTGTACTTTTTATATTTTACTTAAGAAATTTCCCCAATCACAAGATTATAAAAATATTCTCTTATGATTATCTCCTAAAAAGTTTCCCAGATATTTTTTCTATGCAATATTTAAACTATATAATAAAACAGGATGACATCACACTTGGTGCTTTATAACCTGTTGTTTTGTCATTTAGCAGCATATTTTGAACATCTTTTCATTTGAATAAATGTATCGGTAGTGTTGTGGGTGGGGTTTCCCAGGAAACAGATTGAAACAGAGATTTGTGTCCAGGAAGTTTATCAGGGAGTGCTTTCAGAATAAACACATAAGGGAGGAAGGAATGAAGTAGGATTGCACAGGAGGGGAAGTTGGGCAACCGGGTAGTAGCTCCAAGGGCCCCAGTTTTGTAGCTTAGAGGGTCCTGCAACATTGTCCCAGGTTGAACAAAGAAGGCTGGGCCTTTATATGCCTGTGTTGTTTGATGTGGGCTGTCCCTGGGAAGTGGTGGGGTAACATTGGGCAAAGCAGCTGATTTCAACTAAGTACAATTCCAGGAGATAGCAGGCAGATGAAGATTGTCAGCCTGTAGCACTCCTGATAGCTAGGAGTCCTGAAGGAAGACCTGAGCAATGCACCACAGAATCCGCCATAGTTAGGGGCACTCTCGACTCCAAAGAGCAGAAAGCCCAACTGACCCTTCCTTAATTAATAGGAGTTAGTCTCACTTGACAGGTCTGTAGTGGGTGATTGCTGCCATCAATAGTATCTGTCTCTTTGATCAGAAAAGCAAAAACTTTCTGAGTCTCTGGTAGACTTCTCTTTACATTTCATTAGCCAGAACTAAAATGGGAAACAGAAAGTGGGACTATCATGATTTTGGGTCTTGAGCAGTGAACATTGCTGCCCTGAACAATATCTGGGTTCTGTTAGCATAGAAGAAGAACATAAAGGATGTTGGCATGCAGCTAACAGGCTCTGCCACAAAATAGAATTATACAAGTTATTTTGGATAATTGCATATGGATTTAACTTACTGAAATAGTCTCCAATTGCTGGACATTTGGTTGTTTCCAACTCTTTGCTACTATCCACTGTACTGCAATAAACATCCTAGGAATTTTTCTCTGCCCATATCCTCCATTAATTCTTCAGGATGAAATGCTCAAGATATAATTGTTAAGCAGAGGGAATGTACCTTCTAAAGAATTTTAATGCAGATTACCAAAAAGTACCTTTAAAAGGCTCTCCAAATTTGTTTTTGCTAGCAGTGAATAAACAGGCATATTTTCCCTTACTAGGTCCTTATGACATTGGATATTAACATTCTTGTTAATTGTCATCAGTTTTATATTCTTTTTAAAAGTCCCTTGTTTTGATTCTCATTTGTATTGATTTTTGTTGGCCATATTTGCTAATTTTTGCATTGTAGTCCAAAATATGTGTTTTGAACTGTTTCAGTTTTCTGGAAAGTATTGAGATAAAGTCTGTGTTTTGCTCTTGTGCTGTGAGGGTTAATTCCAGCAGGCCTGAGTTGTTCAGCTAGTCAGAGCATGAAATATACTAATTAACAGGTTTTATTTTAATCAGCTGCCCAAGGAATTTCAGGGCATTTCGACCTAGGTTGTTGGAATCGTTTATTAGTAACAATGAGACTGATGATTATTAGTAGGTAGTCTTGTTGTTACATATCCACCTCCTTCCCAGCCTCTGCTGTTCAGTCTCATTATGTTTCAAGAAAAACAGTTAGGTATTACCAGTTCCTAAATATATATTCACAATTAGTATCCACAGTAGCAGCAGCCAGACACAGTGGCTCATATAGCAGCAGGAGATCTATGTAAAAGTACTTTTTTATAATATATAAATAATTATTTTGTAACCTACAAATTGTACTCTGTATATCCAATAAGTGCTAAAAATATTTATAAATATAAATAGTATCACTCTGAAAGGTAAAAGGAGAAAGAAATCCTTAATCATTTTGCTAATCTAATGGAGAATAATGACACATGAACTTGGAAATATATGCCATGGAAAACATGGCAGGGCTGTTTTAAAAACATTTACTGACTATGTAGTTCATAAATGATAGATCTCTAATTCCAGTTTATATTTGCTTAGTGAAAAAGGGTTAACAGCTATTATAGCCAAAATAAAACCATAATGGTACAAATCTGACAAAATAACTTGAATATTTTACTATCTCTAAATATATGAATATACTAAAAATTTCTGGAATAATTTTTATTGACTATTAGATGGCATGTATAATCATTGACTCACTTTATAATTTTTGCACACATTTCAGTCTTGCATGTAAGTACTAACTATTCACTAGCCCAGAAAAATATTTTATAAGTCCACATGTACTTCAGGTTAAATATATGGAAAACTAAATTAAAATAGTAGAAAATGTATTTGTTATATAATATAGTTTTTAAAGCAATGAAGTTATCATTGAAATACATAGCCATAAAGTAAACTAACTTAGTTCTAAAGCATGATGTGAAAATATATGGCCATTACAAGAATATACTTAAGTATATTTGTCAAAACAGTAAAGATTAGCTGGGCTCGGTGGCTCAGCCTGTAATCCCGCACCTTTGGGAGGCTGAGGTGAGTGGATTGCCTGAGCCCGCGGGTTCGAGACCCGCCTGGGCAGTGAGACCTCATCTCTACAATAAATCAAAAAATCAGCTGGGCGTGGTAGCGCATGCCTGTAATTCCGGCTACTCAGAAGGCCGAGGCTACTCAGAAGGCTGAGGCGGAAGGATCGCTGGAACCCAGCAGGTCGAGGCTGCAGTGGCCAGGAGCGGCCACTGCATTCCAGTCTGAGCGACACAGTGAGACTCCAACTCAAAAAAAAAAAAACAGTAAAGATTAAAAAGAAGACGACTACCCAATGCAAATCAGAATACAGAAAATGTGAGCACTCTCTATATAGTAGGTGGAAATGTAATGTAGTGTAATTCTCTTGTGAACCGATTTAACAATAAATAAACAGAACATAAAAATTATTCTTATATTTGACTTAACAAATCTATGTCTGTGACTCTAGTAGTCTAAGATACCAATATCAGCCAGGCACAGTGGCTCAAGCCTGTAATCCCCACACTTTGGGAGGCCGAAGTGAGAAGATTGCCTGAGTCCAGGGGTTTGAGACCAACCTGGGCAACTTGGTGAGACTGCATCTCTACAATAAATCACAAAAACTAGCTGGGTGTGGTGGCGTGCATCTCTAGTTACAGCTACTTGGAAGGCTGAGGCAGAAGGATCGTCTAAGCCCAGCAGGTCGAGGCT
Source organism: Carlito syrichta (assembly GCF_000164805.1). Classification (NCBI taxonomy): domain Eukaryota; kingdom Metazoa; phylum Chordata; class Mammalia; order Primates; family Tarsiidae; genus Carlito; species Carlito syrichta. The sequence goes on from NW_007245745.1 coordinate 213,105, forward strand.
GTGATGGCCGTGAGCATGCCACTGCACTCCAGCCTGGGCAACAGAGTGAGACTCCAACTCAAAAAAACAAAAACAAAATATTACATCCAGAAAAACTTTTATACACAAAGATATTTATTGACACATTACTTATAATGATGAAAATTATAAGCAACTTAGATGTCCAAAACTTGGAGAAGAATTAATGAATGATGGAGCCATTAAAACATTATTTAAACTACTGTATAGCTATATAATGGAGTTTGATGAAGCTGTAAAATAGAATAAGGAAGATTTCTGTATGTTGCTATTAGGTGACCTGTTGGATATGGCATTAGCTGAAAAAAGCAAAGTGCAGAAAAGTTGTATAGTAAGTTAACTCTTGGGACTACAAATATATGTACATATTTTCTGATCTTTTCCAAAAAACAACAGAAAGCTACAGCAAGAACTAGTACAAGTGGTCTCCTAAAGTTGGAGGTAGGGATGCAGAAGGCACAAAGATGGAAGCTAGATCTCTCTGAATGTATCATGCTTTATATTTTTGCTTTGTGTAAAAGATGGCCCCCAAGAATCTTCATCTCCTGGTATTCACACCCTCATGATGTCCCCTCTGACACTGTACCAGTGTTGATCTGTATGACCAATAGAATTTGGCAGAAGTTATGATATGTAACTTCCAAGATTCGGTTCTAAAAGACCATAGAGCTTCCTTTTTACTCTGTCTCTCTGTCTTAGATCACTTGTCCTAGAGGAACCAGTTGCATTGTTGAGCAGTCCCATGTGGTAAGAATGCAAGGCCCAATAACAACCAAGTGTGTGGGTCATGGTGGAAATACATCCTCCAGCACCAATCAAGCCTTGAGATGACTGCAGCTCCAGCTGATATCTTTTTTTTTTTTTGAGTTGGAGTCTCACTCTGTCGCCCGGACTGGAGTGAAGCGGCCGCTCCCGGCCACCGCAGCCTCGACCAGCTGGGCTCCGGCGATCGTTCCGCCTCAGCCTTCCAAGTTCCAGCTGATATCTTGACTGCATTTCATGAGAAACCCCAAGCCAGGACTATACAGCTAAGCCACTCCAGATACCTGACTCTCAGGAATGATAAGATAATAAATGTTGGTAATTTTGAGCCACTAAATTTGGAATAATTTGTTATGCAGCAATAGATCACTAATAGATATTAGAACACTAAGATTGTTTTAAATAATTTAAAAAGTGAATATAATAAAAAAGAAAAAAGAGGCAGTCTTTAAAAATTGAAGATGAGCAGAAACAAATGAATTTAACTATCTATCAAGTTAGTGGCAAAACTACATGGATAATCATTATTTCAAATGACTTGTAAACACAGTATTTTTACTGTACATCTCTAGTGAGCTACAGCCTAAGGACAAAAATAACTGTGAATAAATCTTGAATGGCATTCAGTGATCTAATTGTTAGTGGTAACATTGGTATTGCTATCCTGAAACTATTCTGTCTGTATAGTGGAATAAAACAAATAGGTCATTATGTTAATATCATTAAGAGCCAAGATTTTGTGCATGAGAGGAAAAGCACAAATACAAAACCAAAAAAGTAAGTAAAAACCCTTTATTCTTTAATTTAGATTGGAAAATCAGTATTTCTTCATAAAAAAATATGTCTTTCTTAGCTCTGTGCACTGAAAAGACCTGAAAGAAATGACAACATAATACTAATAAACACCTAGCATCCAGATCATAGTGATTAAATACATGTTTATTTAACATTAAATAAAACAAACAAACATGTTCAACTCCTTAGGGAAATGGCTAATTCCAATTCTGAGGCTGTAAAAGATGAGCCTGGAATATCCTATCTTACTAGAAATTAAGGAAGAAACTAAGGACTACAAGGGTCATATTAAAGGACTAAGGAATCAACTTTTTCAGGACTCTCACTGGCACAAGATAGGACAATTTGAACATCAAAAAGCATAATGACTGCAAAGTACTGTATATATTTATACATGAAATATTTTAAAACTCCATATGTTCATAATGACAACAAAAAAATAAACAAATGAAACCTCACTGGTCATTTCTTGCAGGCTTCTGGGAAAACAACTTACTAATTGTAAAATTGGCAAATAAAGAAAAATAATTAAGCATTTACTGTGCAAATTAGATTCCAGAGCATTCAGAATTAATGGGAAAGTTTTTCAGTATGGAAGAATTCAAGTTCAGAAAGAATGAGGAATTGGAAAAATCACCCTTTCATTAATGATAGTGTGGGTTATGGAGAGGCTTTATATCTTGATCTAAGGGGTGGTTACATGGTTGTATAATATGTAAATATTTCTTCAAGCTGTTCACAATATTGGTATATTTTATTGTTGGTAACTTAAATTTAATTAAATTAAACCTTAATGTAATAACTTTACCTTAATGTTTAAAAAATCACCATTATGGGCTGGGCTTACTGGCTCATGCCTGTAATCCCAGCACTTTGGGAGGCTTAGGCAGGAGGATTGCTTGAGCCCAGGAGTTTGAGACCAACTGGACAACATAGCAAGACCTTGTTTCTACAAAAAAAATCAAAAAATTAGCTAGGCATGGTGGTGTGCATATGTAGCCTGTAATCCTAGTTACTCCAGAGGCTGAAGCAGGAGGATCACCTGAGCCCAGGAGGGTGAGGCTGCAGTGACCTATGATCATGCCACTGCACTCCAGCCTGGGCAACAGTGAGACTCTGACTCGAGTTTTAAAAAATTACCGTTATGAGCCGGGCTGGGTGGCTCAGCCTGTAATCCCTCGCCTTTGGAAGGCTGAGGTGAGTGGAATGCCTGAGCCCGCGGGCTCGAGACCCGCCTGGGCAGCGAGACCTCATCTCTACAATAAATCAAAAAATCAGCCAGGCGTGGTAGCGCGCCTGTAGTTCCAGCTACTTGGAAGGTTGAGGTGGAAGGATCGCCGGAGCCCAGCAGGTCGAGGCTGCGGTGGCTGGGAGCGGCCACTGCACTCCAGTCTGGGCGACAGAGTGAGACTCCAACTCAAAAAAAAAAAATTACTATTATGTCTTCTGATGAGATATAATTGTACCTTCCAGTGAGGGAGTACACAGCACCCTATGAAATATCTGTGTGCCAAAAAATTGAACCTGAGTCTAATTGAGTCTCCAAATAGAAAATAAGGGAAACAGAGGAACATGTTAATTGATACAAGCAGGATACAACCAGATGAATTTAAAATAGGGTATACTTTTTAGGATAAATGACATGATTTCTTCAGTGACTATACAGCATAAAACAAAAGGAAAGGGGAAGGAAGGAGTCTTGGTCTGATTTCTGCTGCTATAACATAATACCTGAGACTGGGTAATTTATAATGAACAATATTTATTTCTCACAGTTCTGGAGGGTGGAAGTCCAAGATCGAGGCACCGCATCTTGTGAGAGCCTTTGTGCTGCATTATCCCATGGCAGAGGGTGGTAGGGTAAGAGAGAGTAAAGGGGGCTTAACTTTGTTCTTTTTTAAGGAACTTACTCCTATAATAACAAACCCACTACTGAGATAATGTCATTATTCCATTCGTGAAGAGAGAGGCCTAATATGACTCATGACTCATGACCTAATCACTTCTCATTAGGCCCCATCTTCCAACACTGGGGATTCTGTTTCCAACACATGCTTTTTGGGGGACACATTCAAACCATAGCAGAAGAGTCATAGATTAAAAGGGACTTAAAGAGGCATATTAACCAAAAGAATATGTGGACATTGTTTGGATCCTGATTCAAACAAACCAACTGTACAAAGCCATTTTTGAGACAATCAGGAAAATTGGAACACAGACTGGGAATTAGATGATACTAAGGAATTAGTTTTAATTTTATTAGATGTGACAATGGTATTGTGTTCTTTTTTTTTTTTGAATCCGAGTCTCACTCAGTTGCCCAGGATGGAGTGCAGTGTACCCTCATGGCCACTGCAGCCTCAACCTACTGGGCTCTGGTGATCCTTCCACCTCAGCCTTGCAAGTAGCTGGAACTACACACGTGTGCCATCACACTGGCTAATTTTTCTTGGTTTATTGTAGAGATGAGATCTTGCCAAGTTGCCTAGGCTGGTCTCGATCCCATGGGCTCAGGCAATTCTCTCACCTGAGCCTCCCAAAGTGCTGGGATTACAGGTATGAGCCACCATGCCCAGCTGGTATTGTGTTCTTAAAGTCTGTATATATTAAATACTTAAGTATTTGTATGTGAAATTATGTGATTTGCTTTAAAGTTCTCTGGGGGGAATGTGGTAAGGAATAAATGAAACACAATATTGGTAAATGAAACAAGAAAGGCAAAGTAGTAATTGTTGAGGCTAAGTGATGGATAAACTTGGACTCAATAAATTGTTCTCTTTATTTTTGTATATGTTATTAAACTAGTACATTATTGAGCTTCAACTCACCTTTCAATACTCTGCTCTTTGATTCCGGGGATGAATGGGATTCTACAAGCCATATTTCTGTTTTACCAGGTGCTCCCTGTTAGTCTCTGCCTAGAGGAGGCAATAGAGGGAGACTGCAAGGCTGGAGGAGGTAAAAGGATCCTTCTTTCTGTTCTTCATTCCCTCCTGCTTCTGTCAGCTTCTCTCCAGGAACATTTCTTTTTTTTTTTTTGAGTTGGAGTCTCACTCTGTCACCCAGACTGGAGTGCAGTGGCCGCTCCCGGCCACTGCAGCCTCGACCTGCTGGGCTCCAGTGATTCTTCCACCTCAGCCTTCTGAGTAGCCGGAATTACAGGCATGCGCTACCATGCCCAGCTGATTTTTTTATTTATTGTAGAGATGAGGTCTCGCCAAGTTGCCCAGGCGGGTCTTGAACCCATGGGCTCAGGCAATCCACTCACCTCAGCCTCCCAAAGGCGCAGGATTATAGGCTGAGCCACCAAGCCCGGCTTCCAGGAACATTTCTTTACCCCACGCCAGCAGTGCCTTTGCCAGGTCTATAACTGAACCCAGTTTGCAGTTTTCCAACATTGATGGAATCAGCCTTGTGGCACGCACCTCAGAAACACCGCCATGAGGTAAGCAGGACCCTCTCCTCCAAGCTTCTAAACTGTAGTCATTCCATCCTCTTTTTTTTTTTTTTTGAATTGGAGTCTTGTAAGAAAAAGAATGATTTATTTTCACAGTAAGCCACAAACTGTAGGTAACTGCTTTTTGCTGAGTCACTTCCTGCTTCTTGTTCTCTTTTTGTGAGCTTTTACTTTGGTGGGCTTTTTCATTTAAACTTCAATGGGAAAGAATTAAAATAAAATCTTGAAAGCCAGTCAGCAAATAGAACATGCAAATAAACTGACCATGTAAACCAATCTATATATTACATGTAGTCGACATCCAGGAAAGTGTTGTAACCTCTGGAAGTACCCAGCCTATGGGGAAACATGGGAGGGACTTGCATTTTAGGGCTTAAATACTCTGGCTAAAACTGCTTTGGTATACCTTCTCACTGAGGGACACCCATTCTTGCAAGAGCGTTGTTGAAAAAAACTGCTTCATTCTACTGATCTCTGAGTCTCCTTGTTGTTTTTGAAGAACCCAGTCTGGAGGTGGGGGGGGGGTCTCTCCTAGAACCCCCATTTCTAGCAATCTTACTCCATCACCCAGGCTGGAGTGCAGTGGCATCCTCACGGCCACCCCAGCATCAACCTGCTGGTCTCAGGCAATACTTTGCCTCAGCCTCCCAAGTAGCTGGAACTACAGGCACATGCTACCACACCCAACTAATTTTTTGATTTATTGTAGACATGAGGTCTCGCCATGTTGCCCAGGCTGGTCTCAAACCCACAGGCTCAGGCAATCCTCTCACCTCAGCCTCCCAAAGTGCTGGGATTACAGGCTTGAGCCACTGTGCCTGGCTTCCTTCCTTCCTTTCTTCCTTCCTTCCTTCCTTCCTTCTTTCTTTCCTTTTTCCCCTCCCTCCCTCCCTGTCTCTCTCTCTCTCTCTCTCCCTCTTTCCTTCCTTTCTTCCTATTTCTTTCTTTCTGAGGCAGAGTTTCATTCTGTCACCCAGGCTGGAGTGCAGTGGCACAATCATGGCTCATCACAGCCTCTACTTTCTGGGCTCAGGTAATTCTTCTGCCTCAGCCTCCCAAGTAGCTGGGACTGACAGGCATGAGCCACCACGTCCAGCTAATTTTTTGATTTTTTTGTAGAGACGAGGTCTTGCTATGTTGCCCAACTGGTCTGGAACTCCTGGGCTCAAGCAATTCTCTCTCCTCAGCCTATCAAAGTGCTGGGATGGCATGAGCCACTCAATGCACCAGCTCCATCCTCTTTCCTTTGCTCTCCCAGCACTGGGGGTGGTAACTGCTTCTTGAAGTTATTCTCTCTATGACACCTTGGAGAGAGAGTAACCTTTGAGTTACTTACTTAACAACTTTATGCCTAGTTCATTTCTTTTCTTTCTTTCACGCCTGTTATCCCAGCACTTTGGGAGACAAAGGCATATTTTTTATATTAAATCCTTTGTGTTTAAATAACTAATGTGGCTTCTTTTCCCTGACTAGTCTCGAACTGATACACCAACTCCCACCAGTCCTTGGTGAGGGTTGCTTCCAAGGAGCATTAATTCCCCAGCAGTTTCTGTCTGTCACATGAGTAGCAAAGCTGACTCCAGTAGCAAAGTGGACTCTAGTGTCAAGAGAAAGCCCTCAGGGAAAGTAATGGAGGAGCTAGCAGTTGGAAGTTAGACCAGTGTGCACTAAATTGATAAGGGAGAGGGGACAAGGGTGGAGGGCATGACAATGTTTGCCACACAGCCAAATGGCCTTTATAAAACATTAATTTCTAATTGCACAAGCATCATTATCCTTGAAAGACACTTTGTTATTAAGCATAAGGCTAAAGTCCTTTCAGTCACCATCCCCAATCCTTCTCTTCATTCCCCCCTAGACAGAGGTAACCACTGTTATCAGTTATCATTTCCTTGTGCTTTTATACAGATATATATGCTCACTGAAATACATGGCATAATTTTATAAGTTTGTGGATTTCATTTCACAGTATACATCTCTTGTTGCAATTTGCTTAATTCACTAAACAATTTGTCTTGGAAGTCAATTATTAATGATTATGGCATGTAGATCCACCTCATTCTTTTTAACTGCTGCATAACATTCCCTGGTATGCATAGGCCATTGTTGAAAAGGGAATTCCCCCCCCCCAAAAAGGAATTTATTTATTTTTTTAATTGTATGCTGGACTCAGTGGCTCAGCCTCTAATCCCAGCACTTTGGGAGGCTAAAGTGAGTGGATTGCCTAAGCCCATGGGTTCGAGACCAGCCTGGGCAACTTGATGAGACTTCATCTCTTAAAAAAAAAAAAAATGTGTATTTATTCTTACATGTTTAAGCTTTAGTCACCTTCAAAGTATTCTCCATTTGATGCAATACCCATATCAAGATGTTTTCTCCACTGCTCAAAACAGTTTTTGAACTCATCAATTTTGATGCCTTTTAGTGCTTCTGCCACTTTTTTTTTTGAGTTGGAGTCTCACTCTGTCACCCAGACTGGAGTGCAGTAGCCGCTCCAGGTCACCGCAGCCTCGACCTGCTGGGCTCCGGCGATCCTTCCGCCTCAGCCTTCCGAGTAGCTGGAATTACAGGCATACGCTACCATGCCCGGCTGATTTTTTTATTTATTCTAGAGATGAGGTCTTGCTGCCCAGGCAGGTCTCGAACCCGCAGGCTCAGGCAATCCGCTCACCTCAGCCTCCCAAAGGCGCGGGATTACAGGCTGAGCCACCGAGCCCGGCTCCACTTTTTTTTTTTTAACCTCTTCCACGTTGGCAAAACATATCCCTTTGAGGAATTTTCTCATATGGAGAAACAAAAAAAAGTCATTTGGGATGAGATTAGGTCCATAGGGAGGGTGGGACATGGGGGTCATGCAATTTTTGGTCAAAAACTGCTGAACATGGGCAACTCCTTCAGGTTCCCTTCCACTGAGGGAGCTGTTTCTGTCCTTTCAATAAATCCTGCTTTCTCAAAACAAAACAAAACTGCTGAACACTCAGCACAATGTGGGCAGGTGCATTGTCATGGTGGAAGAACCAGTTACCTGTTTGCCACAGCTCAGGATGTTTCTTCCATAAATCATGACACAATCTTTTCAAAAACTCCAGATAAAAACTTTGGTTGACTGTTTGATCCAGAGAAACAAATTCTGAGTGTACTACAAGGGATCTGCCCTCCAAAAAATAATTATGTGGGGTTTTTTGGGGAGTCCCTCCTAATATTTCACTGTTGCCCTGTGTTTCCTATTACAAAAAATTGCATTATTAATATCTGTGCCCCTGTGTCTTTTAGGGTGTTTCTCTTTGGTTGATACAGAGTAGTAGAAATTCTAGGTCAGAGAGAATACATATTTTGAAAATTGCATTAGATGCTAAAAATGTCTCCTCTAAAATGTAGTTGCAAATTACCATAATACGCTAAGAAAGGGATTGGCAGTAGTGGGATACTACCAGGGTGGGGGTGTCAGTGGGGACATAACATCAATAAGGGTCCCTGATCTCAAACCAGGCCAAGTGGGGACCAAAGTGAGGCTCAAACTTTACCTGTATGATGACCACTTGTATACCTAATCCTGAATTGTACCCCACATCTTTAAAATAAAAAGTTTTTTTAAATAATAAAAAATAAAATGTAGTTACAATTTACAAGTGCATGAGGAGAACGCCAATGCTAGTCTTCCTGCAGGACTTCCTACAGGCGGTCTTAGCCTACCTTGCCCATTTGGCACTGCTCTGGGCTGTTAGCAGAAGATAACATAGGGGAAGAGAGCTGTACCTCCCAACCACCCTGCAGACCACCATGCCCCTTCCATGGCACTCTACTGTCCAGAGGACCACCAGGGCAGAACTACTACAATCCTGCAGGAGAAACCAACGCCCTAACAGAGGTGCCCCAGAGTGGCAGCAGTGATTGTGGTATCCAGCTGAGAAAAGAGGCTCACAGATGCTGCTGGAGTGGACTTGTTCCTGAGTACATGTGACAACACCTAGCAGCTCCTGGAAGTAATTAGGTGCTTCTTGTGGTGATCCAAGGTTCTTGCATGACCAGGTGGCAGGGTAGTTAGGTTACACCTAGCTTTTGTTTTATGCCACCAACAGTGGACCTGGATGCCTGTGGAAATGGAAGCTGCAGGAGGAAAGCTAGACAGTTTTTTTCAATTACCCCTAAATATGCCTGAGGCTGAGATCCGTGCTATTCTTTGCCATGTAAATGTCTAGGGAAAAAATGTTTTTTCAGGCAGCGGAAATAGCAAAGGCAAAGGTGGCAATGTGTTTTATTGTTGAAGGAATGGTAAGGAGATTGGTTGGAACACAGGCGGTGAGGGTTGAAGTAGGAAATGAGGTCAGAGAAGTAATGATGAGGATTGGAAACTATGTCAGCTTTCCCAGATCATTGCCTGCCCAAGGGTTGCTGTTTTTGTTTTTGTTTTTGTTTCTTTGTTTTTGAGACAGGGTCTCACTCTGTCGTCTAGGTTGGAGTGCAGTGGCACAATCCCAGTTCACTGCAGCCTTAACCTCCTGGGTTCAAGTGATCCTTCCGCCTCTGCCTCCCTAGTAGCTGGGACTACAGGCACGCACCACCATGCCCAGCTAATTTTTTGATTGTTTGCAGAGATTGTCATCTTGCAATGTTATCCAGGCTGGTTTGAACTCCTGGGCTCAAGCAAGCCTCCCAAATTGCTGAGATTACAGGTGTTAGCCACCATGCCTGACCCCAAGGCTGTTTTTTTGGAGGGTTTTTTGTTTGTTTTTTTTAGTTGGAGTCTCATTCTGTCTCCCAGGCTGGAGTGCAGTGGTATGCTCACGGGTACCACAGCCTCGACCTACTGGGCTTAGGCGATCCTTCCACCTCAGCCTTCCAAGTAGCTGGAACTACAGGTGCACATCACCATGCCTAGCTAATTTTTTATTTTTTATTGTAGAGACAGGGTCTTGTCAAGTTGCCCAGGCTGGTCTCAAACCCCTGGACTCAGGCAGTCCTCTCACTTCGGCCTCCCAAAGTGCTGGAATTACAGGTTTGAGCCACCATACCCAGCCCCCAAGGGCTGTTTTAAACCTCACAGCTTTTTCAGACCAGGCTCTTAGTTTCTTTGGTAATTTAGTTCCCTCAAAATCATAGAAAACCTCAGATTTCTTTACTTTCGGACAGTTCCATGTGCTGTAACCATGCCCAAAGTTCTTTCCTAGACATAGTCATGAAGTCTTTTTTATGTAGTATTTTCTTCCTTGTTCCCATACTTCGCTCCCTTTCACATTAATGGTGGTTTCTCTCAAATGATGGGCTTAGTTGAGAAGGACACCACCACACTTAATCTGAGTTTTGCTTCAGGGCAGGATCCCTCTGTTTGACTGAGGGGTCTCCGTGGGCCATTGTGTCAAGTGGTCTAGCAGTCTTAAGCAGCAGTGTGGTGGTTGACACTATTGCAGCTCTTAGGCTGGCTTGCCATACTTGTGTAGATTTGGCTGGTAACAGATCATCAGGCCAAATGCATTTAGATAGTATATTACTTACAGAGACAACATAAACAAGATCAGCATGGTGTCAGCTTCCCATGTCCCTAGTCCCAGAGGGTGTCATAGAAACCAAGGAGCTGAATGATAAACCACCTGAGTGGTAGGTTGCTCTGCTGCAGAGAAGCCATTTATAAACTACAGTCAAGCAGTTTTGTAGAATGCCACAGAAACCTGCAGACACCAGGAAGTGGGGGAGATGGAAAAGGTTGCCAAAAACCAGGGAAATGAATGAGAAACAGCCTTGTGGCAGTCTCCCACAAGATAGGGACAAGAGACTGCCTTGCTGCAACTCTCTGTCCTCATCTCCCCTTGTTCCAGGAGGAATCACAGGGCATTCCGCCAAGACTCAGGTCAGACTGCAGTCAAACCTTGCTCATGTGGCCTACATGAAGATATGCAAGGTCACCAGCATGTCACAGTGGAGTCGTTCCATTACACTTTGTTGCACAAAGCCTTTCTCAGTCTTCTCTCTCAGTATTTGAGATGCAGAAGCTGTCAGCTTTTCTCAACCTGTATCCTCCAAATTTCCCAATTTTTATTTCCTTTCATTTTTGCTCTTGAACCAACCAGTTCTTGTCTGAGCTTTTCTCTTTCATGTAATACCTTGCTAAACACAGCAAGTAACCATCAATACACACCTAACATTGCTTTCCATCTTCTTTCTCTAAAGTTGTACGCTCAGGAGGCACTTGGTCTGACTTCCAATTTATCACAGGTGACATTTTAATCAAGAATTTTGCTGCTTTTTAACATGGGTCTCCGTTTTCTATCCTCCAATATGAGTTTCCTCACTGCCCTGGCTCAAACACAACAGAAATTTTGTTATTTCTCATCTTATGGTGTGGTGGGCGAATAGGTCAATGGGGCAGCTCTCTGCCACGCAGTCATTCAGAAACCCTATCTGACAGGGACTTTGCTATCTTCAACAGGTATTACCTAGGAAATCCTCAGGGGTAGAGTGCAGAGTCATTGCCATTGTAACAATCTGGAAGGGGAGAAAAGAGTATAGGAATATACTTGGGAGGTTTTTTTTTTTTTTGGTGGAGATGAGGTTTCACTATGTTGCCCAGGCTGGTCTCAAACTCTTGGACTCAAGCAATCCCTGCCTCCTCAGCCTCCCAAAGTGCTGAGATTACAGGTGTGAGCCACTGCACTTGGCCTACTTAGGAGTTTTATAGGAACAGGCTGAAAGTGGTACATGAAATTGGCTCTCATATTCCACTGCTTATAATTTCATCATATGGCTACACCTAACTGCAAGGGAGACTAGGAAATGTGTGCCCAGGAAGAAGAGGAAAGCTTGGATCAGGTGAACAGCTAGCAATCTGCCATGGCTGCTGTGGAATAGTGTATTGGTGGCGGGTGTGGTGAGAAGTGGCTGAATTCTGGATTCATACTGAAGGTAGAGACATCAGAATGTGTTGACTCCAAGGTTTTTGGCCTGAATAATTTGAAGAATAAAGTTACCATATACTGAGATGGTAAAGACTATCAAGAACTCAGATTTTTGAGATGCCTGTTAGTATCCATGTGGAGGTGTCAAATAGACAACTGGATATGCAGGTCTCCCCTTGAAAGGAGTGATCAAAAACTGAAAATATAAATTTGGTGGCCCTCAGGACATAGATAGTATTTAAAGTCATTGGATATTAAATGCAAAAATGTTCATACAATAACACTGAATTTCATTCATTTTATAAAGTACATTTCCTCATATCTTTGAAATCAGAATGCTTCTTGCAACACTCAGTAGAGTCTTCAGTTATTATGATTGACTGTGTTCCTTTCTTAGTGGCATTTGAAAGAAGGATGTATCTTGTAATTAATGGCAGCTCAGATTCAAAGAAACAGTTACAATAATAGTAAAAATGATGATAATATCAATCACTTAATATTGCGCATCAGTCACTGTGCTAAGCCCCTTCCATGAATATTTGTCTAAGTATCTATAATATAGAAAGGCTAAGAATACAGACACTGAGGCTGACTACTTGGGTGTGTCTGAATTCTAGCTCTGGGTATATTAATCACATAACTCTGGCCAAGTGATTAATCTATCTGTGCTATAGTTTCCTTATCTAAAATTGAATGATAAAAGTACCTAGCTTATAGGTTTATTATGAGGATTAAAGGAATTAATACATGTAAAGTGCTTAGAACCATGCTTAGTGCATAAGTGCTAAATGATTTTTTTTTTGAGTTGGAGTCTCACTCTGTCGCCCAGACTGGAGTGCAGTGGCCGCTCCCGGCCACCGCAGCCTCGACCTGCTGGACTCTGGCGATCCTTCCGTCTCAGCCTTCCGAGTAGCCGGAATTACAGGTGCGCGCTACCACGCCCGGCTCATTTTTTGATTTATTGTAGAGATGAGGTCTCGCTGCCCAGGCAGGTCTCGAACCTGCGGGCTCAGGCAATCCACTCACCTCAGCCTCCCAAAGGCGCGGGATTACAGGTTGAGCCACCGAGCCCGGCTCGCTAAAAGATATTATTGTTAAAATATGTGAAAAATATATGCATGCATACAAAAATGTATTTAATATACTCTTTAGTCCATTTTATCACATTACTGTGTGTATTTTATATCTCATAAAAAGAAGAACAAATGAAAACAGGTTTCAAGAAAAAGAGATCTGTCTTCTAAATGAAAAAAATGTATAAAATGATTTTTATTGAAGCATTTTTTTTTTTGAGTCAGAGTCTCACTCTGTTGCCCAGGCTGGAGTGCAGTGGCATGCTCCCAGCCACCACAGCCTCGACCTGCTGGGCTCCGGCGATACTTCCGCCTCAGCCTTCCAAGTAGCTGGGATCACAGGTGCGCACAACCATGCCCGACTGATTTTTTGATTGATTGTAAGAGACGAGGTCTTGCCAAGACCTGCTGGTCTTGAACCCCTGAGCTCAGACAACCCTCTTGCCTCGGCCTCCCAAAGTGCTGAGATTATAGTCGTGAGCCACCACACTCAGCTTTATTGGTGTCTTTTAATTGACCATTGATGTTTCAGTGACTATTGATATAGCTGGATTAATGTCTACCATGTTTGTTTTCCATTTATTGTACTTGTTCTTTGTTACTTTTTTGTCTTTAAATATTTTACTCTACTCTCTTCTATTCTTTTTCTGCCTCATCTGATGTGAATTGAACTTTTATGTGATTCTGTTTTTTCTTCTCTCTTAGCATATCAATTATACTTTTTTTTTAGAAGTTGCCCTAGAGTTTGCCACATACATATACAACTAATTCAAGTCCACTTTCTTTCTTTCTTTTTTTTTTTTTTTTGAG
>NW_007245745.1:227106-229351 GCF_000164805.1 Carlito syrichta
TTTTGATTTATTGTAGAGATGAGGTCTCGACAAGTTGCCCAGGCGGGTCTCGAACCCACAAGCTCAGGCAATCCACTCACCTTGGCCTCCCAAAGCGCGGGATTACAGGCTGAGCCACAAATTCCCTCAATATTTGTTTGTCTGAGAACGTCTTTTTCTCCCCTTCACATTTGAAAGAAAATTTCGCAGGATGCAAAATTCTGGGTTTTTTTTTCTTTCAACACTTTAAATATTTTACTCTACTCTCTTATTTGTTTGCATGAGTCTGAGGAGAAGTCCAATGTCATTCTTATCCTTGTTTCTCTAGAGGTAAAGATCTTAGTTTCTTTCAATAATTTTTTCTCTTTTTGATGTCCTATATTGATTATGCTTAGATGTATATTTTTTGGTATTTGTCCTGCTTAGTGTTCTCTAAGCTTCCTGGATCTGTAGTTTGGTGTCTGTCATTAATATTGGAAAATTCTCAGCCATTATTACTTCAAATATTTCTTCTATTCTTTTCTTTCTTCTCTTTCTGGTATTCTCATGTGAGTATGTTACAACTTTTGTAATTGTCCCATAGTTCATGGATATTCTGTTCAATCTTTTACATTCTTTTTTCTCTTTGCCTTAAAATCTTAAAGTTTCTGTTGACATATCTTCAAGCTTTTCCTTGGCCATGTCTAGCCTACTAATGAGTCCCTCAAAGGCATACTTCATTTCTTTTTTAGTGTTTTTGATTTCTAGCATTTCCTTTTGATTCTTTCTTAGAGTTTCCGGTTTTTTGCTTGTATTACCCATCTGTACTTGCATGTTGTCCACTTTTTCCACTAGAACTCTTAGCATATAAATCATAGCTGTTTTAAATTCCTGGTCCAGCCAGGTTCGGTGGCTCAGCCTGTAATCCCGCGCCTTTGGGAGGCTGAGGTGAGTGGATTGTCTGAGCCCGCGGGTTCGAGACCCGCCTGGGCAGCAAGACCTCATCTCTACAATAAATCAAAAAATCAGCCGGGTGTGGGAGCGCATGCCTGGAATTCCGGCTACTCGGAAGGCTGAGGCAGAAGGATCGCCGGAGCCCAGCAGGTCGAGGCTGCGGTGGCCGGGAGCGGCCGCTGCACTCCAGTCTGGGTGACCGAGTGAGACTGTAACTCAAAAAAAAAAAAAAAAAAAAAAATTCCTGGTCCAATAATGCCAACATCTCTGCCATATCTGAATCTGGTTCTGATGCTTGCTGTCTCTTCAAACTGTTTGTTTGTTTTTTTTGTCTTTTAGCATACCCTTTAATTTTTTGTTGAAAGGCGGACATAATGTACTGGTTAAAAGGAACTGTAAACCGGGCTCGGTGGCTCAGGCTGTAATCCCGTGCCTTTGGGAGGCTGAGGTGAGTGGATTGCCTGAGCCCGCAGGTTCGAGACCTGCCTGGGCAGCGAGACCTCATCTCTACAATAAATCAAAAAATCAGCCGGGCGTGGTGGCGCATGCCTGTAATTCCAGCTACTTGGAAGGCTGAGGTGGAAGGATCGCCAGAGCCCAGCAGGTCGAGGCTGCGGTGGCCGGGAGCGGCCACTGCATTCCAGTCTGGACAACAGAGTAAGACTCCAACTCAAAAAAAAAAAAAAAAAAGGAACTGTAACAAATAGGCTTTTAGTGATGTGGAGATAATGTGTGGAGGAGGGGACGCACCCTATAGTCCTATGAAAGTCTCAATCTTTCAGTGAGCCTATGTAGCTAGCTGGGCTGTGAACTTCATATGTGCTTCTCATCTTCACCTCCCAGCCCTTTAGATGAAATTGGAAGGCTGGGGGCAGGGAAGGACTGGAGATGGGTATTTCCCTTTTCAAATGGGGAAGGCTAGTTATACCTAAGGCGAAAAGAAAAAGGCACTGGTAAGATGGCTTCCATCAAAGGAATGCTTTTGTTAAGGAGATCAGAACACTTGGCATATTTCAAAATGGTTACTTTTCCTCTCCACTGCAGGGAAACAAGAAACTTTTCTCTGCTGTATATTGTGAGAACCTAATGGGGCTCTGGGAGATAAAACTCACAAAATTGTGGGGCATCCCCTAAAACTGGGTCCCCTTGTAGTTTCTTTTTTTTTTTTGAGTTGGAGTCTCACTCTGTCGCCCAGACTGGAGTGCAGTGGCCGCTCCCGGCCACCGCAGCCTCAACTTGCTGGGCTCCGGCGATCCTTCCGCCTCAGCCTTCCGAGTAGCCGGAATTACAGGCATGTGCTACCACGCCCGGCTGATTTTTTTGATTTATTGTA
>NW_007245745.1:229434-239624 GCF_000164805.1 Carlito syrichta
GGGCTCAGGCAATCCGCTCACCTCAGCCTCCCAAAGGCGCAGGATTACAGGCTGAGTCACCGAGCCCGGCCCCTTGTAGTTTTTAACTCTCAAACCTGTCTACACGGGTCTCCATTAATTCATTAACTACAGTTTTAGTTTTCCACCCTGGTACTGGCTCCAGCTGTGTGCTTCTGTTCCAGGGCTCCACTCTGGCAAGCTGTGATTTTCTGTATTCACCTATATCTCCAGTTTTGGGGGCAGCAGTTAGCCCTGTGACCTCAATTTTCTGATGGATCTAAGAGGAGTTGTTGATTTTCAGTTAGTTCAGCTTTTTCCTTTCTGTGAGGTCAAGAGATGACTTCCAAGCTCCTTACATGTTGGACCAGAAACTGGAAGTCAGCATTTTCTTATAATAGCAAAAGATTAAAAGCATGCCAAATGTGCATCAGTAAAGGACTGGCTATGTAAATTATACTGTATCCACCCAATGGAATACTATGCAATCAAGAAAGTCATTTCTAAATGTCCTGATATGGAATGATCTGTAATATATTTTAAGTGAAAATAATGCAAGGTGTAGGAAAAAAGAGCATACTAACATTTGCTGAGTGTTCTATAAAATGAATGAATGTCTATTTGCAAAAGGGATATATATGCATACCTACTATTCTTTGGAATAAAGAAAATGCACTTTTAAAGGATTAGTGGAAAATACACAAAAATTATAGCAATCACATTTTAGCATTATAAGGGATATTTTTATTTGTTTCTCAATTTTCCAAACTTAATTTGGTTACATTATTTCTATAATTATTGTTTTAAAGGGACTGCTCATACAAATAAATCTAGAAGGAAGCATACAAAAATGTCAGTGGTCATTGGTTTTGGTAATGGAATTAAGGAAAATTTCTCCCTGTTTGCCATATATTTTGTAATATCGTTATATTATACTTACAATAATGTTTTTGTATGTGATCCATATGCAGGTTTTGTCTGATGTGAGGCTCTAGTGTCCAGATTAGGCAAATTAAGTGAAAAGCCCTTTCCAGAATGGAGTTCAGATTAGGCCTGCTTCTGTTGGTTATACCACCTGTTCCACTACCATTTCTAGCACACGTTAAAAAGTTCTCATACATCACTATTTCAATATGCAATCCCATGTTTGTTGGAGGACTTGACCAAGCAGAAAATGCTGGCTGATTTGGAAGCAGTATTGTTTTTCTCTAGTCCTTAAGCAAACTGAGTGAACAATGCAGCCACAAACCGCAGCACCTTCTGCGAACAACCACTTGAGTCAGCAAACCCAAGAGCAGAGTCCTTATGTCCTCTTACTACCCAGGTCAACCTCCTAAATAAGCAAGAACCCGACCAGGCTTGGAGGCTCAGCCTGTAATCCCAGTACTTTGGCAGGCGAGTGGATTACCTGAGCCCGTGTGTTCGAGACCCACCCGGGCAACTTGACGAGACCTCATCTCTACAATAAATCAAAAAAATTAACCAGGTGTGGTAGCACATGCCTGTAGTTTCAGCTACTTGGAAGGTTAAGGCGGAATGATCGCCGGAGCCCAGCAGGTCGAGGCTGCGGTGGCTGGGAGCATGCCACTGCCCTCCAGCCTGGGTGACAGAGCAAGACTCCAATGAACCCAAAAGTATAAAGAAGAAAGGAGAGAATTGATGCTAGATAGTTGACAAATCACTATTTGCATTTTTTTCTTTTCTTTTTCTTTTTTGAGTCGGAGTCTTACTCTGTTGTCAAGGCTGGAGTGCAGTGACATGCTCACAGCTACTGCAGCCTTGACCTGCTGGGCCCAGGCGGTCCTTCGCCTCAGTCTTCCAAGTAGCTGGAACTACAGGTGTGCACCACCACGTCAGGCTAATTTTTAAAAAAAATTTTTTGTAGAGACGACGTCTCACCAAGTTGCCCAGGCTGGTCCCAAACCCCTGGACTCAGGCAATTCTCTTGCCTTGGCCTCCCAAAGTGCTGGGATTACTGGCTTGAGCCACTGTACCCTGCATTTTTTTTCTAAGAATACATTTTATTAAAAGAATGTGGGGGAAATTTTTTTCCCTAAGAGCCAAGAAAGAATTGTTTTTTTCTAGCAGTCAAAAATACAATGTTTAGAATAAAAGAAAACAAAAACTGAAAATCTCACCAATGTCAGTTGAAAGAAAGACTCTTTGATTTAGTGAAAAGTTCAAATTGCTGTATATCTTTAGAGAAATAGCACTTCATTACTATATGTGTGTGCATATATACTCTTACTGGATGAATTCTGTCTTAGAAGTCCTGAAGGAAGTAGACCTCAAACTTTAGAAGCCTGCAGTAGAGTCACTGGGGGTACATCTTTACATGGCCCTGCCTCTCTTACTTCTAGAAAGCTCTGTGTGAAACATAGCCCTCAGGTTATTGCTATGCTGATTCCAATCTCTTTAGAGAAGCTACCTTAACTACTAAGAATGATTTAGGTGTTAGTATTTTAATAGATTTTTCTAAAATGTTCAAAACAACTCTATAATGACCTAGATTATAAATAATTCTCTTATAATTTGAATATACCTTCTTCTTTCCCCTAATATAGGGCAAGCATAACATTCAAGACATTCTAGTTGCTGTCTAGAGTATCATGTTCTAATTTAGTGAGATACAAATGATGTACTATATATGAATTGGTGGCAAATGAGCATATTTGTTTTTAAACTTAAAACTATTTACTTTTTTCTGAGATAAGCATTAGTATTTCCAAATTAGATTAGACTTTGAAGAAACTCTAGCAAAAGGAAGATTTGGTTGAGAATAGGCCTTTTTACAAGACTTCTAGGCTCTTCAAGAAGAAATAAGGAGCCATTGCCTTGCTAAGTTATGGTGTGGCCATGTGTTCTTTTTTTTTTTTTTTTTTTAAAGCAGGATTTATTGAGAGGACAGAAAAGCTCCCACAGCAGGAGGGGACCTGAAGGGGTTGCCTGGCCATGTTCTCTTTGAGCACATGGCCAGGCCATGTTTTCTTAAGCTTTGACCACCTCCCTCCCTTGGGGAGGTAAATCCTCTCTCTCTCCAATTTACTTTTAAATAAACTGTATTTTCTAATGTAAAAAAAAAAAAAAAAGAAGAAATAAGGGTGTGCGCTAAGGCAGAAAGCAAGATGGAGCCGAACTTTCTCTAGGCTGCAGTCATGTAGAGAAAATGGAACAAGAGTTTGGCTTGATGTCTGACTTGAATTAGCAAATAGCTGGTGACTGCAGTGCACTTTGGGTTGTGAGATAAGCAGGTTGACTTTGCTGTCCACATTTAAATCATGAGACTTTTATTTTAGCTAGGTAAGAACTGGAAAATTTGGAAACTTCCAGGCAAGATGCGGACAGATCTGAGTCATACCACTGCTAAGGAGTGATGAATTTACTAGAACTAGCATAGGGTCAAGAGTGAGGTATAATCTGTACCAGAAACTGGTGATATCTCCGGCTTGGAAAACATGTACTTCTTAGGTCTAGACGAAATAAGCAAGACTGTGCTAATAAAAATAAAAGGATTGAATTATTTTGAACTATGGTGGTTTACATAAAATATATAAAGTAGAACACTTCAGATTTTAAATCCCCAAATATCCCAAAACTCTAAAATGTAAGCTAATAGACTTATTGGTGTCGGTGGCTCAGCCTGTAATCTCAGCACTTTGGGAGGCCAAGGCGAGTGGATTGCCTGAGTCCTCCGGTTCGGGACCAGCCCGGGCAACTTGGCGAGACTGCGTCTCTACAATCAATCAAAATACAGCCGGGCATGGTAATGCGTGCCTGTAGTTCTGCATGGCTCACTGCAGCTTCAAACTCCTGGGCTCAAATTCCTACTTCAGCCTCCCGAGTAGCTGAGACTACCGACAGATGCCACCATGTCTGGCTAATTTTTAATTTTTTTGTGGAGATAGAATCTTGCTCTGTTGCTCAGGCTGGTCTCAAACTCCTGGGGTCAAAAAATCCTCCTGCCTCAGCCTTCCAAAGTGCTGGAATTACAGGTGTGACCACCACACTCAACTCAAGTATGACTTCAGGATGATTGATTTTGAGACAACTATCAAGTTTCTTTCATATATGAGCTGCAAATTTCAATAATCTCTGAAGTTACTAATGTTAAATATTCTTTGACTTGTTAACACTCATAACTTTGATTTTCTCCTTGTAATGGCAATGGTATTGATTAGTGACTGAACCCCATGTACTATGACTAAGACCAAGTAGCTCGTCCCCCTTGAGTGGGCAAGTATAGGACAGTTCTGTTTTAGATCTCTTTATGTCCACAGAACACAGCCATGATACAAGGCTGGGGCTACTCCTGGTGTAATTACTGGACTCTGCGATAGGTCAGTTTCAGAGAGGTTCCTACAGAGCAAGATGGTCAAACTATTTCTAAGCATTTTGTTGGGCACTGGTGTCTAAAATTCAGTTGACTATCCATGAGCATGTTATCAATTGTGATCATTTATATTCTCCTTCATTGTCCCTAGCTATATCTCTGCCTGTTGTCATAAAAGAAGATGAAATGGGACCACCTATTTAGATTCATAGTTATTATATTTTTATATTAGAAAGAGTAAGTCAGCCGGGCTCAGTGGCTCAGCCTGTAATCCCACACCTTGGGAGGCTGAGGTGAGTGGAATGCCTGAGTCCGCGGGTTCAAGACCCGCCTGGGCAACTTGGTGAGACCTCATCTCTACAATAAATCAAAAATTAGCCGGGCATGGTAGCGCGCACCTGTAGTTCCAGCTACTTGGAAGGCAGAGGCGGAAGGATCGCCGGAGCCCAGCAGGTCAGGACTGCGGTGGCCGGGAGTGGCCACTGTACTCCAGTCTGGGCGACAGAGTGAGGCTCCGATTCAAAAAAAAAAAAGAAAGAGTAAGTCATTGTGGACTTTTCTCATTCTATTCAATTATAAAGCCTTCTCTAGGGGACATTATCAAAACTTCTTCCTCTTCTATTTTAGTTGGCCATTTGCCCAGAAAGTGTTTCTACAGGTATGAAGCATTTAACCTGTTGTCTGTAGAATGTCTTTGAAATAGCCCTGAAAGTATTAAACAATATTTATTTCTCCAGAAAATTCTGGCTATCCTTTAAGATAAGTGTTCTAGTAAACAAGAGTATACTTATCAGGTATTTCCAGGGAGGGGTGAGAGGGGAGAGAGGGCAATGGGAAATTTTATGAGGAAATGTAATATAATAAGGTTTTGCCCTAATGAGGCAGAACCAGGAAGTAAAAAATTAGTTTTAAAACTAACAGATAGGTGTAAGAAAAGAGAAACCCACACAAAGGAAGTAAGAAGAAAAGCCTGGACTATATAAATTTTAATGTAAGGAGTTAGACTGTGACATTGAACCTGAACATTTACTATCCTATTAACTGAGTGGAAGGTCTCTAAAGGGGCAGTCCTGTAGGCCACCTCCAGCTAGGGAGCTGAGGTCCACAGAGCATAAGAAGGAGTGAGTTGCTGGTGAGCTCTTCTTGAGAGTTGAGACTAAAATGACTGGTAAGTGTGTAATTTATAGACTAAACCATATGAAACTGCCAGTGTTTGGCTGGTTTTTCTTTTCTGCATTTTTCTTTCTTTCTTTCTTTTTTTTTTTTTGAGTTGGAGTCTCACTCTGTCGCCCAGACTGGAGTGCAGTGGCCGCTCCCGGCCACCACAGCCTCGACCTGCTGGGCTCCGGCGATCCTTCCGCCTCAGCCTTCCAAGTAGCTGGAATGACAGGCACGCGCTACCACACCCGGCTCATTTTTTGATTTATTGTAGAGATGAGGTCTCGTTGCCCAGGCAGGTCTCAAACCCGCGGGCTCAGGCAATCCACTCACCTCAGCCTCCCAAAGGCGCGGGATTACAGGCTGAGCCATCGAGCCCGGCTTGCATTTTTTTTTATTGTGGCAAAATGTACATAACATAGAATTATCATTTTAACCATTTATCATCTTAACCATCTTTTTCTTTTTGAGTTGGAGTCTCACTCTTGTCGCCCAGGCTGGAGTGCAGTGGCACGCTCACAGTCACTGCAGCCTAGACCTGCTGGGCTCAAGCGATCCTTCCGCCTCAGCCTTCCAAGTAGCTGGAACTACAGAGGCATGCCACCACGCCAGGCTAGTTTTTGTGATTTATTGTAGAAATGAGGTCTCACCAAGTTGCTCAGGCAATCTTCTCGCCTCTGTCTCCCAAAGTGCTGGAATTACAGGCTGAGCATCTTAACCATTTTTAAGAGTCCCATTCAGTGACATTAAGTACATTCACAATGTTGTGCGACCATCACCACTTTCCATTTCTAGAACTTTTTCATTATTCCAAACAGAAACTCTATACCCATTAAACAATAACTTCCAATTACCCTCTCCTCCCAGTCCTGCTATTCTGCTTTATGTCACTATGAGTTTTGACTATTGTAGGTACCGCATATAAGTGGAATCATAATATGTTGCTTTTTCTTTGTGGCTTCTTTCACTTAGCATAACATTTCCAAGACTCATCCATGTTGTACATGTATTACAGTTTCATTCCTAAGGCAGAATAACATTTCATTGTGTGTATATACCACATTTTGTTTATCCACTCATTTGTTGATGTACACCTGGATTGTTTCCACATTTTGGCTATTGTGAATAATGTTGCTAGGAATGGTGGTATACAAGTTTCTGTTAGAGTCCCTGTTTTCAGTTCTTTTGGGTATATACCTAAGAGTAGAATTGCTGGGTCATATGGTAATTTCATGTTTGGCTTTTCGAGGAACTGCCACGTTGTTTTCCACATCAGCTGCACCATTTTATATTCCCCACCAGCAGTGTAGGAGGGCTCCAATTTCTCCACATCCTGGTCAACACTTGTTTGTTTTCCATTGTTTTTTGTTAATAGCCTTTCTGATGGGTGTGAAGTTGTATACCATTGTGTTTTTGAGTTACATATCCTAATGACAGTGATGTTAATTGTCTTTTCTTGTGCTTAATATTCATTTGCATATGTTCTTTGGAGAAATGTCTATGCAAGTCCTTTGCTCATTTTTGAATTGGGTTTTTTGTTTTGCTGTTATTGAGTTGTAGGAGTTCTTTATATATTTTGGATGTTACTCCCTTATGAAATATGTTATTTGCAAGTATCTTCTCCCATTCTGTAGGCTGCCTTTTCACTCTGTTGTTAGCATCTTTTGATGCACAAAAGTTTTAATTTTGTCAAAGTCTAATTTATCTAATTTTTTCCATCTGTGCTATTATTGTCTTATCTAATAAATTGTTGCCAAATCCAATATCATGAAACTTTTCCTTATGTTTTCGTCTAAGAGTTTTATAGTTTTACCTCTTATGGTTAGGTCTTTGATTCATTTTGAGTTTTTGTACGTGGTGTGAAGCAAAGGTCCAACTTAATTGTTTTGCATCTATATCTATATCCAGTTTTCCTAGCACTAATTTTTAAAAAGAATGAATGGTCTTGGCACCTTTATTGAAAATCAATATACCATATATGTTCAAGGTTATTTCTGGGCTCTCTATTTTATTCCATTGGTGTATATACCTGTCCTTATGCAATATAGTTTTGTAGTAAGTTTTGAAATCAGGAAATAGGTGCCCTCCAACATTGTTCTCCTTTTTAAAGGAGTATTGTTATGTCAATAGTATTAAGTCTTTTAATTCCTGAACATAGAATGTTTTTCATTTATTTTGATCTTTAATTTCTTTCAATGATGTTTTGTAGTTTTCCGTGTGCAAATCTTGCCTTTCTTTTGTTAAATTTATTCTTAAGCATGATGCTATTATAAATGGAATTTTCTTAATTTCATTTTAGATTGTTTATTACTAGTATATAAAACTATAGTTGACTTTTAAATATTTTTATATCCTGCAACCTTGCCAAACTCGCTTATTAGCTTTATTCTTTTTTTTTCTTTATAGTGAATTCTCCAGGATTTTCTATATATAAAATCATGTCAGGGCAGGCACGGTGGCTCACGCCCATAATCCTTGCACTTTGGGAGCTGGAGGCAGGAGGATTGCCTAAACCCAGGGGTTCGACACCAACCTGGGCAACTTGGAGAGGTCCGTCTCTACAATAAAATAAAAAAATTAGTCGGGTGTGGTAGTGCGCACCTGTAGTTCCAGCTACTTGGAAGGCTGAGGTGGAAGAATCACCTGAGCCCAGCTGGTAGAGGCTGCGGTGGCCATGAGCGTGCCACTACACTGCAGTCTGGGTGACTTAAAAAAAAAAAAAAAAAAAATCGTGTCATGTGCAAATATTGTTTGATAGTTCCTTTCTTATCTGGATGCCTTTCATTTCTTTTTCTGGCCCTGGCAAGAAACAGAAGTACAATGTTGAACAGAATTGTTAAGAGCAGACATCCTTGTTAAAGGTACATCTTTCATAGGTTTAAAAGACCTGTGTTCAGCATTTACCAATCCTGTCTGATCTTTGGCAAATCATTTACTCTTTCTGTTTCCTTAGCAAAGATAAGCAGCCTACAGTGTACATTGGTGGTAGTGTCTATTTTTTAGAATCCCATAAGCTAGTGGGGGAGGTAAACAATTCATGGAAATAATTATAAAATCAAGATAACATGTGTTAAGAGTTATTAGGGGTATAAATGATGTATCTTGGGTACTATAATTTTGTGGTGGAAGCTTTGTAAACAGTCTAGTACTGTGTAGAGACATGGTTTGCAAATTTAAAACACCAGTTAACAGTGCTCTGTGTCACCCGATATAGTTTGGGTTCTATTTTTGATAATCCTTTATTACAAACTAATGTAATTTAACATAACTTGAATCTGACCTTTGTTCTATACAAAATATAATAGATTCTGTTTTTTTAGGGGGTTACTATGATTTTGCATGTGATTTGGTGTCCGTGGACATTTTTAGGTCAAAAGGAAATCAATCTGTGGCAAATCAGGACATTTATTGATTTCTTTTTCATTTGGGAATCCTAGGTAGACCGTATATCATCCATTTATTTGAGATTAGCCTGATAAATTTTTCCTGAGACCTGCACTTTGGAATATAAACGTGCAGAAAATAGTCCATGACAGCGGATGAATTCATAAGGCCCTTCCGGGTTCTAACAGTGAATATTGCTGACGATTTGACAACGGAGGCGAGTCTTGCTACATTAGTACAGTCTAGTCTCTATGCTGTCTGGGGCTCTTTATGATTTTTTTCTTTGCTGATCCGTTTTAAGGGCTCCTGTGGCCAGAGTTCTCGGCTACAGGCAGTTAGGCTGTAAGGAAGCCTGAACGTTCTCAGGTTCTGAGGCCGCATGATCGTGAGAAACAGTTTCTCAGAGCACCTCCCTCTTGGGGTGGGGAGAAGGCCTAAACTCCCAGCTTCCCCTCCTCCCGCGGCGGGAGATAGCCACACCTTCCCCCTATCGGCGGGGAGCAGGTGGCCAAGCTCTTGGGACCTCGCTCTGCCGCCGCCCCGTGGCCCGGCTGGCTCGCGCGTCACGTGAAGCGGGTCAGCTGCGCCGCCGGGACCCCCAGGCACCGCGACTGCGACCGCCCAGCGCGTGGTCTCGGGGATCTCAGCTTTCCGCCTCCCCTCCTCCCGCAGTCCCGGAAAGGGGGGGAGGGCGGTGACGTCATCATCCGGGTACTCGTCGGCGGAGCTACGGTCACAATGGAACAAAAACAAGCGGCCCTAGTCAAACTGTGAGCGACGCGGCTGCGACTCACGCGATTAACCCTGTCCTGGTCACACACCCTGACAGTCCCCACCGCCCCGTCCCGTCTCCAGTGTGGTATGTCAGATCTCAGACCTCCCTTTCCCCATTTCGGTCCGTCCTCGTGCCACCCTTGCCTTCTCCCCACTCCCGAGCCAAGAGGCACGGAGAGGTTTCTAGCCGTAGTTTGACCCTGGAGGGGCCGGCCAGAAGAAACGGTATTGCGCGGCGGGTCTTTACCGCATTGTCTGCCCCACCCCCACCGTAGTTCTCGGCGTTCCTGGCGCCTAGCGCCCGCCCCCTAGGCGTCTCCAGCCGCTCTCACTGCCTCCACCGACCGGGGTGGAGGGGGGAGAAGAGGGGGCAGCTGAGGGAGAGGGGGCTGGGCGAGAGCAGAGGGAGGGCCGAGAGGAGGGCCTTATAAGGGGCGGGGCCTGACGGGGGCGGAGAAGCTCGGGCCTTGGGCGGCACTGGGGCTAGTGGGAGTCTGCGCTGCCGCCGCCACCGCTGCTGCTGCCGCCGCCGCCGCCGCCGCCACCG
>NW_007245745.1:239644-240422 GCF_000164805.1 Carlito syrichta
CCGGGGGGGGGGCCGCCTTAGCACCCGGTGCTCGGTCGGCGCCGGGAGCGAGGAGTGAGCTGCTGCAGAGCGACCAGGCGCGGAGTGGGCACAGAGGCGGCGACTAGGGGAAGGTGAAGCCGCCGCTGCAGGAGGAGGTGACGCAGGAGAAACGCACCGCCCGGAGTCGGGCTGAGCTCTTAGAGAGCCCCAGCCCGAGGGGAGAAGGGGGAAGAGGGCCGCCGCCGGCCAAGGAGGGGGAGGAGGAGGCGCCCACCGCTGCTGCAGGGCGGGCGCCGCGAGGAGGAATTCCGGTGCCTGCGTGCAGCCCCCTCGTTTTCACGCGCGGCCGCCGCAGCCTCTCGGTACACTTTGTTGCCCGTCACCCCCGGGCCTGGGGATGCGCCCAGGGTAGCCCTTGTCCCGGGACCGAGCCCGTCTGTCGCCCGCTGCCTCCCGCCTCCGTGTGCCCTGGTTCTGAGAAGACGCCTGTGTCGTGCGGTGAGTGACCAGCTGCGCCGGGCGACGCGCCTTTCCGGGGCCAACAGCTGGAGGTGGGTGAGGGGAGGAGGACGAGGGGGTGTGCGTGTGTGAGAGGTTCTTCCCTTGGCGGCTGCCTGCCGGGCCCGGGGCTTTCCCGCTCCCCCCCACCCCCCGCCCCGGGCTGGGCCGGCGCGCTGGGCTCGGTTCGGTGCGGAGCCGGTGTCCCGAGAGCGTGCCTGTGTGTTTTGGACTGTAAGGGAAAATGGCTGACGGCTCCGTCCCTCCCCCTCCTCCCCCTTCCCGTCCTGTCTGGGGC
>NW_007245745.1:240655-249829 GCF_000164805.1 Carlito syrichta
CCTCCCCCTCCCTCCTCCCCTCCTCCCTCCCTCCCCAGCCCCGTCGCACCCGGGAGCCGGGTCTCCGCTGGGGGCTAGCCGCCTCGGCCCCGGGCCTTGCAGCCTCGCACTTCGCGGACTCGAGGCCGCTCTCCTCCCCAGTCTCGTTCCACTTGACACCAAACGCCATTACTGAGGTGGAGTGATTTGGAGCTGTAGAGCTAGGCCTCGGCTACGCCTGGCTATCGGGCCTGACGACTTGTCCGCCTGCCCCTACCCTGCCGCGATAACCCACAGTTTCTCCTCGGCCCAGTGCTCCGGGAGTCTGAGCCGGGTTATCGGCCTCCTACACCTCCTTCACCCCCCCCCCCTTAATTTGCAGAAGGCCAAAACCGTGAAAGATGTTTTGAATGCAGAAATCGCTTCCAAGCTAGTTTGGGCTTACCACCTTTCTATTTTTAACCGTTTCTGCAAAAATATTAGCATGTGCGAGTTTGTTGGTGATAAAATCTTCAGATTCTTGTGATAGGAAGCTTCAGGTTTGAGAAATGGCTTATTTTTCATTCATTGTGAAATACTAACTTAGAGTTATGGAGCAGGTGTATAGATTTTTTTTCTGTTTGTGTGGATTTCTGTAGCGACTGGAACTTACACGGGGATTTTTAAGATTTCTTGAGCCTGCTTAAATTATGCTATTTTTTGAAAGGTACGTAGTTAGGACGTTAATTGAATTTTCCATGGTGCAGTTTACAGGTGTGTATAATTGTTTCAGATTGTCTTTGAATTTAATTAACCAAGCTGTAGGTGTAGGTTCACTATTCGTGCTTTATTTTGGGAGGAGAGAAATATTTGTAGCATTCTTTTACCTGGAAGCCCTTGAGGCCCCTAAATCTACCTGACGTTTGTATACTTTCACTTTTGAGGAAGAATACGTTGGGGTGCGTTGATTAGGAAGCTTTCCAGCAGGTACTTAACCTTCTTGGAGCTCATTCTCTACCTTTATTTATGGTAAGGACTCCTTCACCGTGACTAGCTTGGCTTTCTTCACCAGTACACTTGAAGTTAAAAAATACAGACTGCGAACTCTCCTTTAGATCTCACTGGTTTACTGATTCGCAGAGCTGCCATTTTGGTTTCAGCAAATACCTTTCAAATCTTAAAGATTTATGTATTCAATATTACAAAGATGCCAACGTTTGTTTCCTTAATTTTTAAACTCGTGCTTTGTCATACTTGTAACTTTAGCCTTCTAAACTTGATTGTTCCAAGTGTTTGGGTGGAGTGGAAGTCTGACGTATATTTGGAATTGATGTTCCAAGGGTTAACTACAAATGTTTTTGATCTTTAGTGTGTTTTGCTTTCTTTAATTTAAAAACAGGACTTCTGTACTATACAAATTTTCTCTACCCCTTAATTTTTTTGTCTGAATAATTAACTTGTATTTCTTGTTATCTTAATGTTCTCTTGCTGTTTCTTGCTTTTGTTTGCTGACCTTGGTAATTTCTGAGGGAAAATTTCTGGAGGGAATGTAGGTGAGAATCTAAGTTACTTCAGAACGTAACTTTGAAGGGCAGATTTTACCTTTCACCAGATTATCGGGGTCTGTTGTTGGTGTTCCATAATTCTCCTCTTTTATCTGTAAAATGCTCAAGTAGGATTTACTTTTTATCTTCTTCTAGAGTCTTGAAATACATTTTCTGACACGAGATTTTTTGGATAGCTCCTCAGATAATTTTTCTTTGACATGGTATTAATAATGCTGGTTGTTGTTTTAAAAATTGATGTTTTTCATGAATTTGCCAGTCATCTGCTTGATTAGTTGGGCACATAAAGGTGTTCTGGCTTATTTATTTTATACAATCAATTTTAATGTTTTTAAACTTTTAGTTTCAGAATTTTAATATTGAAACAAATTTGTTTAAAACAGGTTAAAGAAAGTTATTTGAAATACATAGGGGTGTGTGTTAAAGGATTAGTAGTCCTCTTGTAAGTCTTTTGGGCAATAAACGGGGGTGGGGAAGGATCTTGTGATTATTCAGTGTGTTGATTTTTATTCTGAAAGAACGTAATACTTTTATGATAGCCTGCTTTATATTTCCTGTCTTGTTGGTATGTTTTCTGAATTTTAAATGTCTTTTCTTCAAAAATTGAGATTTTTGTTTCCATTTGAGCCTTTTAGGAGCTGTATCTTTGAAATCCATTATATTTATGTAAAGTTCTTATATTATTTTAACATAGAGCCTGACATTAGTATTTGGAAAAGAGTTAATATATATGGACCCTGACTTGACTGTACATTAGAATTACATGGGGGACTTTTAAAGAAATACTGATCCCTGGTCCCACCCCTAGAGACTGATTAATTGGTCTGATATGGGGCATGAGCAAAGGTGTATTTTAAAAGCATTGTGGATGATTCTCATACGCGTTCAGTGTTAAAAACCGCCAGGCTATTGTTTTTAGCATGTTAGAACTTTCAGGTGGGTAAATAAGAAAAAAAAAAAAAAAAAATGGAATTTTTTTCTCAGCTGTTCTCAATTATCACTTATTTAGCATTAATTATATGTGTGCTGTTAAGCATTTTCCACTTGTTATCTTATGTAGACAGGATTATTTCCATTATACAGATGAGGGAGTTAAGTCTGTTAGGCTCAACCAATAGTGCTTCAACTACGGTGCCATGTTAGTGAAATGACACTGATTGCTTTTTCTTTTAAAGGAAACATTGAAAACTTATGGTTGGTTTCTTGTAGCTTTATATTTAGTTTAGTTTTTAAGACGATCAAAATAGTCTCCAATTTGAGAAATATCTTGATTGGCCAAGGGAGATGTTAAAGCTTTGTAGCAAATAGAGTCTCCTTGTCTCCCAACATATATTGTATTTAGGGTGA
This sequence comes from Carlito syrichta, assembly GCF_000164805.1. Lineage (NCBI taxonomy): Eukaryota > Metazoa > Chordata > Mammalia > Primates > Tarsiidae > Carlito > Carlito syrichta. The sequence continues at coordinate 243,526 of NW_007245745.1, forward strand.
TAGTTTAGTTGGTGGGTTTGTTTGTGACTAAAATAATGTCAGGCAGCTTAATACAAGATTCCTCAAAGATCTTTTTAAAATTATATCATAGAAAATGGGACTTCAGTAATTATTAAAGTTTATGTAATTATAAGGAAAAAAGACTCCATGAAACTTCTGATACTTATATATATGGGGGCTTGAATTTATCATCTACTTATTACTGTAGATCATAAGTGATGATCACTATAATATATTTTTAAGGAATAATACATGAAAAAGTATATTGTTAGAATGAGATCTCTTACCTGCAATTCTGTCTTTTACCTTTGTGTATTACAAAGCATCTAGAATAATACTATTTAAAATAACTGCTTATTGATTGCCTGAATGGCAAAATCTGGGACAATATTTGTCTTTCAATACCTTGAATCTCTTGTACAGAATTGATGCATCATCATTTTATGGCACCCTACTAATCAATCATGTGAGCTTTGAACATATTCGACCCATGTTAGTCAACCATAATCAAAGGAATTTTTTTTCCTTGGAATGATTTTTGAGCTACTAGTCTTGTATATTAGATCTTATCCTCTACAGTTTTTGAATTGGGAAAAGAAGGGAGAAAGAAAGGGAGAAGAAGCCTCCTATTTCTGTCCTTTATGCTCATTTTATTCCTGCTGGCTTTGTGACTCTTGAGAGTTATGATTAGGTTGTTGTTACATTTATCTTTTCTGGTCTTTTTTCTCAACTAGTTACTTAAAACTTCTAAGTAAGACTACTCATTTTTAACTTGGACCCTTGAAGACATTGAAATTGCCACATGATGTTAGATCCATGTTTAACCTAACAGTATCTTCTCTCTGATCAAAGTAGTGTACAAAGATTTGGTTGCTCTCCTTGATAACACCTCTGGAATTCAGAGCAGGAATCAGCAAACTTTTTCTGAAAAAAGTGCCAGATAGTAATTATTTGGGACTTTGTTGGCTAAGAGGCAAAGTCGAGGATATTGGATAAATTTTTTATTGGTGAAATTAAAAATATGATAATTGAGTATAATTACATGTAATTTAGTTCTAATGAGCAAAACAATATTTTGTTTAATTGGGTAAAGTTTAATGTTCCCTGTTATCAAGCTGATTGCATATGTTCTGTGGAAACTTATTCTTAGCTTATGGGTTGTACAAAAACCGGGAGGCTGGATTTGGCCTTTTACCATAGTTAGCCAGCCCCAGGTTTAGAGTAGTGGTTCTCAAACCTGGAGGGCTTGTTTGGGCCCCATCCCCAGAGTTTGATTCAGTAAGTCTGGAGTAGAGTCCTAGGATATACATTTCTACTAACAAGTTCTTGAGTAGGAAACCACCCTGGAGCATTACTAATTTAAAGTCATATCCTACTTGTGCTAAGATTTATCTCTTTGATTGTATCTTGTATTGTTTTATACTTTATTTTAAATCCAATAACTATATATTAAATGCCTGTTATGTGCTAGGTATTGTATCAGGTAATGGGAACATAAGGTAGGCAAAAGGAGAATTGACCCTGTCATATACTGGTTAGAGTGAGTTTAAGAATCAATTTCCACAAGCTCTTTAGAGCTTAGAATCTGTGCGATAACAATATTTTGAAAGCAGGCCAATAGTGTTTGATACTCATGTTAAAGGAAAGCTAAATTGGAGAAGGTCACTATCAAATTAAATACAGCCATACTTCATTAATTTGGTGCCTTGGGGGATAACGATAATGTTCGGTATAAATGAGTTTTTCAGACACCAAAACTTGCTTTTAAATGCTTAAACCATAGTTTATTTGATGGAAAGCTTTCTAAAAATGCTATGTACTTTCTGTAATTTTTATCTGATTATGAAATTAGTATATCCTGTTGTTAAGAAAAAGATTGGGGAGCATAAGGGAATAAGCCCAAAAAGCAAATGCATAAACCCTACCTCTGATAATTTCACCACATAGAAACAACCGTATTATTTGATAGGTCTGTTTTCATTCTTTCATTATTACCTTTATTTAGGTGGATATTGTGGGTAGGCTTTTTCCATTTTACTTGAAAACTTTCCATAAGTATTTTTCATGACCCTATAATATTTCATTAAATGAGCTTATCATTTACTTAACCCTCTTTGATGCCTTTTAGATTGTCTCTAATTTTTTGCTATTGATTATGCTGTGATGGGTATTTTTGGAAGAATGTTTTTTTCTGAGTTTCTGATTATGATGTTGAATTAAAGGTTATCAGTTACATAATTAGTTCAGTAAATCACATTATCCTGGGTCCTCTGTCTTCTGCTTCAGGACTTGAGTATATACTTTTGTAATTTTTTTATCTGATTATGAAATTAATATATTTTTAAGAAAAAGATTGGGCAGCATAAGGGAATAAACACAAAAAGCAACACAAGTGCCATTTGTTCACTCTGCTAAAGAGACATTATTTCATGCCCCTTACCCCCTTCTCATTTTTAGAGAATAATTTTGTAAATACTACTCAAAACTCTTCTCATGAAGTTGATTTTAATATAACTTCCCCACTGTTTGTCTCTTCTACAAAATCTCCTATCCTCCATTTACTTGACTCTCAATTCTCCACATAACCCCCTTTGTTCTCCTACTTATGTAATTTTAAAAAATACATCCTTTTTAGGGGATTCCCATTGTTTGCTAATGCCAGTCATATACACCTAATTTAATTGCTAGTTGACCTGTTTGATTTTATGCATCTTTTGCTTTTTATCTTCAGCAGCTATTGAGGGTTACAGGCTTTTTTGTATTCATTTTTGTTTTTTTTTTTTTAACTTTTTTTTGATAATTGTTATTTTCATTATTTAAATCATGGTTCCAATCTTTGTTTCTTCACTTTTTAATGTACTGTGGACTGGGAAATGAGGTAAGTGCATGTTACAGTTGTGTATAGACTGAGTCATTCTTAAGAGAACTTTGTGATGAGCTTTGTTTCCTGTTTCTACATTTTTTCATTGAAAAACGTTAGCTAGTTCTCATGTGATATATTTGACTTTTGTGTGATCTCCACTTTTATACACTGTATGTCTTCTGAACCTCCCTTCTTCAAGTCATGTTCAGACTTCTGTGCATTAGCTGATGAAAGAGGTTTCTTTTTATTGCAAGGTGGTATTGCCTGCCTGAGAACTGTTTGGTTTCAAAGCTTTGCTGTATTTGCACAGCAGTATCTTGTGTGTTTATGTGCAAGTCAGATGTATTTTGCCCTTTTATACAGATGAGTGGGAAACAAGTAAACGTGCATCACCTGGAGGTCTTGAACTTAATATCCTTGAGACAGAGGGAACTGATTGGGGATATGAATATTAAGCCTTAGGCTATGCTCATTGGTTATGTTGGTTGACTTTGTTCAATAGTGAATGAAGTAATTAGAATGAAAGGAAATTAAGTATGGCAAATGCACGATAAAGCTTATATTTGAAAGATGAGAGTAATTCGGGATTTTATTTGTTCCTATACTTGGAGTGAGAAAATCCCTTAAAAACATGTCTATTTGACTTTGAAATAATTGACTTCTGTCACATTTTCAGGAGTCTATTATATTATGAAAGGAAGATAAATGCTATATACAGCATTTGTATAGACTCTTACGAAAATGGCTACAGAAAATCTCATTTACTCCATTTACTGTGTCCTTTATCCAGAATTCCTTTTTTTGAGTTGGAGTCTCACTGCGTTGCGCAGGCTGGAGTGCACTGGCACACTCACGGCCACCCCAGCATCGAGCTGCTGGGCTCCAGCGATCCTTCCTCCTCAGCCTTCCAAGTAGCCAGAGCTATAGGCATGCTACCACGCCTGGCTAATTTTTTGATTTATTGTAGAGATAGGGTCTGGAACCTGCAGGCTCAGGCAGTCCACTCTCCTCAGCCTCCCAAAGTGCTGGGATTACAGGCTGAGCCACCAAGCCCGGCCCAGAGTTCTTAAAAGTTGTTGACTTGGAGCTTGCTGTGCTAGGGGGTAAGAAAGATTGTGGGGCCAGACTGAGGGTTGGAGGAGGAACTAATATAGTGCCTACAGGTGTATTTCTTGTCCGATGTCAGTGCATGTCATCACCTGAGCCATATAAATGTCATCTGAGGATTGCTTTATTTATGCCCAGTGCATTATGGGAAAGGGGGATCATGTCAGTAAAAGAATCATGGGAAGAGTCTTTGGCTTTCATTTGACTACCCAGCCACAAGAATCAGGTTCTTCAAGCACATCTTCTTATCTCTTCCTGCTCTCTCCCCAAATACTGCTCAAAATTCTTACCATGCCAGTTCTGCTAGAATGAGGTCATATTGACATAGTTCCAGTATACTTTTGCAAGGTTATTTCTTATTCTCCTGTCGAATCAAACTATCCGTAGTTGGCATGGATGCCTCAGCTATTCCATTGGGTTTACCCTTAGAGTTTCAGCTCCCCTCTATGTCTAGCCTACAATGCCTAGCTCACATGCCACATCCTTGAAGTATTCTTCAGTTCTTCCCAGTTGAAAGTGGTCCTTACAGTCTCTGAACTTAGGTAGCATTTTTCCTATTCTTTTTTGGCCTTAACATTTCTATTTTTTTATTTCTTTAGAAACAGCCCTTGGGAAGGTGGTTCTGGGAAGTTTATTGAGGCTCTGTTGATGATTTCTACATCTGAGCTACCCATCGTTGGTGATTAGGACTTCCCTCAGCCTGATTGAGAGAGTGTAGTGAGTATGAAATATTTCTAATTTCAGCTAAAAAGCTTGGGTTATAGATACAACTATTCTACCAACTAGTGAGCAAGTTAATTAATCATTGATGAAATTGTAAAATGAAGGACTTGAACTGGATGTTTGCTATCTTACTATAATGATTGAATTGAATTAATTCACTTAATACAGGTTGAGTATCCATTATGCAAACTGTTGGGACCAGAAATATTTCAGATTTTGGATTCTGAAATATTTGGAATACTTACTGGTTGAGTATCCCTGAAATGCTCCAATGAGCATTTCCTTTGAGCATCATGTCTTCTGCACTCAAAAAATGTCAGATTTTTGAGTATTGTGGATTCCAGATAATTGGATTAGGAAATACTCAACCTGTACTGTCTAGGCACTGGGAGAATATAAAGATGATTAATCTTTACTTTCAAGGCTTTAAGGTCTAGTGGGCTCGACAGACAATTATACAGTGCAATAAGAACTGTATTAAATAAAGGTGGGAGAAATGTAGTAGGAGAAGAGATGAAGAAATTATTCACTTTGGGATTGGGTGAGATTTGCTGGTCTTCAAAGGTATACTATTTCAATGACCCTATTAGAGCAGGGACTTCCCAACAGAGGGAGCAACTTGAAATCAGGTAGGGTTTTTTAACCTTGACACTATTGACAGTTTGGGCCATATAGTTGTTTTGAGGTCCTTTCCTAAAAATGTCATCAGACATTGCCAGATGTGCCCTGGGGCAGAATTGAGAACCCTTATTTAACCCTTATTTAAAATGGAGCAATGGAAGTGTTAAAGTATAGTGTTTTCAGAGGAAAACTAATGGTAGAATGTGGAAAGAATGTTGGAGATATACTGGGAAAGGGAGGGGTTATGAGAGAAGAGACTAAAAAGGTAGCTTGAGGGAGTACCTTGAGAGCCATGTTAGGGCACTTTTGTTTTTAGGGTGATGATGACTTCAAGTTGAAACGAATGGAGGCATTAGATTTGTGTTTGTTTTTGAAAGATAAATTTGATGGCATCATGGCAGATGTGTTGGAGTAGAGTTGGGAAGCAGTGGAATTGAGACAGTATTTTAACAATTCTGAGAGATGATAAGAAATAATGTTTTAGTGAATAGAGTGAAGAAATGAGATCCATGGGTCTCCATTGTACAAGGGAGGTGCTGCTTTTGCTTCTTTGTCACAGAATAGAGTACTGAGCTAAAAAACAAAACACCTATTGTCTTCTCTTTTAACTCTTCTCCCAGTCCCCTTTCCTCACTGAAAGCTGCCATCTACTGAGATCTGTTGAAAGGTCAAGAAACCAGGTACAGTGAGTGACTCATGCCTATAATCCCAGCTACTGGGGAGCTGAGGCTCAAGGTTAACTTGAGCCCAGGAGTTTGAGACCAACCCGGGCAACATACCCAGACCTTATCTCTATAAAAAATTAAAAAATTAGCCGGGTGTGGTGGCGTGTGCCTGTAGTCCCAGTTACTCAGAAGGCTGAGGCAGGAGGATTGCTTGAGCCCAGAAGTTCCAGGCTGCAGTGAGTATATGATGGTGTCACTGCACTCTAGTCTGAGCAACAGAGTGGGACCTTGTCTTAAAAAAAAAAAAAAAAAAAGCCGGGCTTGG
>NW_007245745.1:249925-311072 GCF_000164805.1 Carlito syrichta
TCACCTCTACAATAAATCAAAATGAGCCGGGTGTGGTAGCACGCGCCTATAGTTCCAGCTACTCGGAAGGCTGAGGCGGAAGGATCGCCAGAGCCCAGCAGGTCGAGGCTGCGGTGACCGGGAGCGGCCACTGCACTCCAGTCTGGGTGACAGAGTGAGACTCCAACTCAAAAAAATAAAAATAAATAAATAAAAAACTGAAAGGTAGGAATCTGAATTGTAGAATGACGTATTCTCTCAATGTGTTTCCTTTACTTAAACAGTGGATTATCAAAGCACCTGCATTTTTCACCTCACCCCATGTAAGGGACTAGAATCTGGTGACATCAGAGACCATTAACTGTAGGTTCTCCTTGGTTTGTGTAGGAGTCATTTTGTGGCTTTTAAGTAGTTGAATACATAAAAATAGATGAATGATCTTAATGTTTATGTAGTTGCAGTAATTTCATTACTTTCTGTTTTGGAGGTTTTTTTGGTTTTGAAACTTCATATTTTAACTCTATTTTGTGACTGCTGTTGTGAATTTACGTCATTCCAAATTCTGTTCCTGGTTGCCACTGACGTGAATTTACCTCAACGTGGAAGACTGTCTTTTTGGGTTTATAATCCGCACAAAAATACAAAGGATGGAATGCTAGTCAGAGTGGTATCTGAGGCAAATACTGGATATATCTGTAACTTTCAGCTGTATTGTGAAAAAGATGACAATTTAGAAAAGATCATTTCACTAGTGCTTAATGACCAAGGTTTGCAACCAGCTTCAGATTTTTGTTTATTTTCGTCCACTCTCAGTATTAGGAAAGTGAAAAACTTGCTGGTGGCGATTGTGTTAAGTGAGAATGGGGTAGTCAGTGGAAGGGTGCTGGACTTGAAGTTAGAAGGGCTGTGTTTTGGTTCCAGTTACACCACTGTCTGTTAAATAACTTTCCTAACCTCTTGGGTCCTCATGACTCTAACTGTATAAAAACAAGGTGTTGGATAAGACTTAAGGCTACCTTTTTTAAGTTCTTAAATCTTGTTCTTACTCTTGGAGATGTGGGGGGAAAAAACATCTGGAGAAGAGAAATTTTCAAGTAAAGGAAAATAGAAAATGTGAAAAGGGGTTTGATGGGTTTAGGAGTTGTTGGGTTGGCAGAATAAATGGAGGAATATTAAAAAACAACTTGAATATTTCCTCCCCCTTGTTTCTTCTGTGTCAGTGGTAGTCTGGAGGGTTTTATTCAGAATCCTGTGGGTTAATTGTGCTTGGCTAACAGCTTGTAGTGTGAACTTAGCCACCATAGACTTGGTGGTATAACTTGGGGGTATAACTTCTTTGTTGGCAGAGGAGCTTAAAGTTTGGTTAAATTTTCTAAAGTGTAGCTTAAGCTTTAAGAACATTACTGCTGCTAAAAAGTGGTGTAGCCTGTTAGAGGAAATAATATTTAGGGAGAAGTTATTTCTTTTTTCTGAATTGAAGATGGAAGTACACAGATAAATATAGTAGCAGTGATTTTTGTCTGGCACAGATGGTTTCAGAGAAAATGTTGATAAGTTGTTCCTCATTACTGTAAGAAAACTAGCAAAAGAAGCTTATTTTTATTGCATTTCTTAGGCCAGTCATTTGTAAACTTCTTGGTCTTGGAACTCTTTTATACTCTTAAATAATTGTTGAGGACCCCAAAGACCTTTTGTTTATGTGGGGTTATATCCACCGATATTTATTGTATTAGAAGTTAAAGCAGACATTTAAACAATTGTGTGCATTTAAAAATAATAAAATCCATTGCATGTCAGTGTAAATAGAAGGGACACCCCCCAAAAAAACTCCCAGAATTTATTTATCAAAAATGGTGTATTCTTAAATGTTTAAACCTCAGTCACCTTGGAAGTACTCTTCATTTGATGCAATACACCTATCCAGACGCTTTTTTCACTGCTCAAAACAGTTTTTGAACTCAATTTTGATGCCTTTTAGTGCTTCTGCTGTTTTTTTTTTGTTTGTTTCACCTCTTCCACAACGGCAAAAACATTTCTCTTTGAGGACTTTTTCAATCCAGGGAAACAAAAGTTGATCAGGGTGAGATCGGATAAATAGGGTGGGGCATGGGTGTCATGCCAGTTATTGGTCAAAAACTGCTGAACACTCAGCATGGTGTGGGCAGGTTGTTCATGTAAACCACCCACCATGAATTGAACAAACGCGTTGAATCTCCCACCCAAAATTCACTGAAGCCGAACTCAGCACTGAAGTGAAACGCAACCTCACAACAAATGCTAGCTGGTACACTGATGCAGATGGGTTCCTAGAACACTTAGTGGGGGAAGCCTGTGCTACCAGGGGCCTGCCCTCCAAAAAATAATTTGGGTTTTTTTTGGGTACCCTAGTATTTTTATGAAAAATAATTTCCCAAACAAAAAAAAGTGAGAAGACAAGGGGTTTTTATTTATTCTGCTATTGGACATTGAGAGTGTTTACAGTGTTTTCACCAGTACATAGGGTGTTGCTATGTGCATTTTTGTACACATCTATTGGTATATACCCAGGAGAGTGGAATTGCTAATTTATGGGGTACGTGTGTGTTTAGCTTTAGTACATACTGCCAGACAGGTTTCCCAAGTAGTTGGTTGTACCAGTTTAAATTCCTACCAGCAATGTAGGTTGTGTTGCTACTCTTCCTTATCAACGGTACTTTCCAGTCCTTTTGATTTTAGCCATTTTAGTGGTGGTTTAGGAATATCTAATGGTGGCTTAATTTGTATTTGCCTGTGTCTAATGGTGTTTATAATATTTTCATATGCTTATTGGCCTTCTTGCTGTTTACCTATAAAATTTGCAGCTTTGTCAGTAGACAGTTTAAAGTCTCTTGTAGCTCAAAATCACTCGTTGAGTGAATTCTCTGAAATAAGAGACTTTTCCGAATGAACTTAACTGATTTCTTAATGACAAGGGGTTAAACATTTTGGATAATTTAAAAAAGTTATGCACGTTTAGCTTTAGAATATGTTTTGAGATCTTTGTTACTGATTTAATGCTTTACACTAAAATACGGCCTGTAAAAGTTAATCAATTCTACATCTATTCCACTGTCCAGAACTTTTTTGGGAATTTTGCTTCCCAATAAATGTCTTAAGTTATTCTTTTTTGTGTGAAATTCACACTTATGAAATGCATTTTGAAGAATTTAATTACTGTCCTGCTCTTTTGCAGGAACTCTAGGCTTGTGAATTCCTTAAGGGCAGAAATTGAATCTTGTTACTATTCTATTTTTTCAGGCAGAGTTGGTATTACTGTCACTAAGACAAACAAGTTGTCTCTTACATAGATTTTTTTTCTACCACGACCTCTAATTATCTAACCAAATTCCACCTGTATAAATGTGTTTTAAGGAATGGGCAAGGTAGTCTGTCACAGAAACAAAGAATTGAATACCACATGTTCTCATTTATAAGTGGGTTCTAAACATTTATCACAATACTAGAAGAAAGGGATAGACAGTAGTGGCACTTAACCTCACTAATGGTACTGGATCCTAAACCAGGTGAAGTGAGGTTCAGATGGAGGCCCAAACTTCATCTGCTTGTAAACCACTCATGTACCTAATCCTGACTTGTACACCACATCTTTAAAATAAAATGGAAGTTTTTAAAAAATGGGCAAAATGCCAGGCTTGGTGGCTCAGCCTGTAATCCTAGCACTTTGGTAGGCCGAGGTGAGTGGATTGCCTGAGCCTGCGGATTCGAGACCTCATCTCTACAATAAGTCAGAAAAAAAAAAAATTAGCCGGGCATGGTAGCACATGCCTGTAGTTTGAGCTACTTGGAAGGCCGAGGCGGAAGGATCGCCTGAGCCTAGCAGGTCGAAGCTGGGGTGGTCATGAGCATGCCATTGCACTCCAACCTGGGCGATAGAGTGAGACTCCAACACACACACACACAAAAGAATGGGCAAGAATTAGAGATATCCTTGAATACCTTTAAGGATATTTGATTTGTTTTAATATGATTGCATATCTTTTTCGTCTTCAGTGGACCTTTTGTATAGACCAAATTTTCTTTGTTAAAATTTAACACCTAAGGCTAGAGATAGGAGAAACAAGGTTATGTATGCCCATCAGTGGTACTTGAGGTGATTGGTGCTGGTCTTTTGATACAGGTAATGGGGACTGTTACATTGACTGCATTACTGTTCCTTAGTCTTCTTTCCCCTATCCCTACACACATTTACTTGGGGCCTACTGCTTGTCCTTTAAGATGCTCAAATGTTACCTCTTCTGAGAAGCATTTAATATTCTCTGCCCTTATCTAAATTATTTTATCCCCTTTCCAATCTTTTTTTTTTTTTTTGAAGTTGAGGTGTCTATCACCCAGACTGGAACACAGTGGCATGCTCACGGCCACCACAACCTTGACCTGCTGGACTCAGGTGATCCTTCTACCTCAGTCTTTCAAGTAGCTGGAACTATAGGCGTGAACCACCACGCCCGGCTAATTTCTTTCTTTTTTTTTTTTTAATTGTAGAGACCAAGTTGCCCAGACTGATCTCGAACCCCTGGGCTCAGGCAATCCTCTCGCCTCGACCTCCCAAAGTGCTGGGATTACAGGCTTGAGCCACCGCTCCCAGCCTTCTAAGCTTTTTATTAAGGAAAAATATCATACATACAGATGTAGATAAACTTTCATATGCCCATCAACCACCTTCAACTCCTGGCTAATCCCCTCCCCCATTTCTTCCAGTTAGAAGCAAATCCCAGACAGTGTTTCATGTTAAATATTTCAGTATATCCCAGTCTGATTTTTATTTAGTCTTTAGGTACTTTCCTATTCTACTTTGCAAACCTCCCACAGATAACAGTAGTTAACACTTAGTACTTTTGTGTGAGAAACTATGAAATTGCTTCACATGCATAAATTCTTTGTTCTTTTTTTTTAAATTAGAGATGAGGTCTTGCTATGTTGCCCAGGCTGGTCTTTAACTCCTGGGCTCAAGCAAACCTTCTGCCTTGGCTTCCCAAAGTGCTGGGATTACAGGTGTGAGCCTCCGTGCCTGGCCTATATTAAGAGGTAGGTACTACCGTCTCCATTGTATATATAAGAAAACCAAAGCAAAGATGTTGAGGAACGTGTATAGCTTGTATACCTACTTAAGTGGCAGAACAGGAATTCAAACTAAGGCAGTTTATCTCCAGTCTGTACTCTTAACCACCACACTATATAACATCTGAGATACAATATCTGAGTGAATGAACTCAGCACTGCATATAAGCTATTTTGATCTTGTTTTCTTTGTCTTAGTTTGTTAGCATTTTTTCCCTTATTATGTGCATTCTTTTTCCAATGGCATACAGGCGTTATTTGCTCTTTCATAGAATATAGCTAGGGGCACCCTTAGCATGTGACTCCTCCATTTTAAAGATGAGGATCACTTGCCTTTAGCACTTCTTCTATATGTGATAACTCTTTAAAAAAATTGACCTCTGGTCTATTTAATGATAGTGTCTCCATAATATAATTAGGGGGAGAAAGTACTATAATTGCATTAAAAAATTATTTTTGGTATTTTGTGCACTACATTTAAAAATTTTAGTGTTAAGTTTTCATTTTTGCTTTAACATTGCATTCTTTAAAAATTTATTTTCAGTAACTTGGTATAACTTCCACTTTTGATTTTTCTGTTTTGATTTGAGTATTAGCTTTCATGGTGTTATTTTGAGTGTTTGAACCTTTAGGATTAATTGCACAAAGGCCTAAAAACTTTAGAGGATTTATATATGTAAATTTATATGTATAAAACAAACAATCCTAATGTCCATCGAGTGATGAATACATAAATAAAATTTATACCATACAATGAATATTATTTGACAATAAAAAGAAATGAAGTGTTTTGACATGCTTAGATGAACTTTGAAAACATTATGCTTTAGTGAAACTAGTCACAAATGATCTTATATTTTATGATACCATTTATATGAAATGTCCAGAGTAGGCAAATCTGTAGAGATTGGAAATAGATTAGCTTGAGGCTGAGGTGGGAAGGTGGAGAGAATGGGGAGTAATAGCAACTAATGGGTATGGTGTTTCTTTTGAGAGTGATGAAAATATCCTGAAATTGATTTTGGTGATAATTGTATACCTCTGTGAATATACTGAAACCATTGAATTGTTCAGTTAAAAAATTAATTTACTATTTTTAGAGATGGGGGTCTTACTCTGTTGTTCAGAGTTGGAGTGCAGTGGTGCGATCATAGCTCACTGTAGCCTCCAACACCTGGGTTCAAGTGATCCTCCCAGGTAGCTGGAACTACAGGCAAGCTTCACTATACCTGGCTAATTAAAAAAGCATTTTTAAGCCGGGCTGGTGGCTCAGCCTGTAATCCCCTGCCTTTGGGAGGCTGAGGTGAGTGGATTGCCTGAGCCTGCGGGTTCAAGACCCGCCTGGGCAACTTGGCGAGACCTCATCTCTACAATAAATCAAAATGAGCCGGGTGTGGTAGTGCGCGCCTGTAGTTCCAGCTACTTGGAAGACTGAGGCGGAAGGATCGCCGGAGCCCAGCAGGTTGAGGCTGCAGTGGCTGGGAGCGGCCACTGCACTCCAGTCTGGGCGACAGAGTGAGACTCCAACTCAAAAAAAACAAAACAAACAAAAAAAAGAGCTTTTTTTTTTTGAGAGATGGGGTCTCCCTATGTTGCCCTGGCTGGTCTCAAACTCCTGGCATTAAGTGATTCTCCCACCTCAACCTTCCAGGTAGCTGAGATTACTGGCATGAGCCACCATGCCTGGCTCTGAATTGTACACTACACTTTAAATGGATGATTTTGTGTAGTTTGTGAATTAAATCTCAAGACTGTTATTTAAAAAACTGTTACAGGTAATTTAAAATATAATTAAGGTAATGTCATTGACTAAAAGGAATTGATTGGTTTCCTTTTTCAAATTCTTTACATTTGTGACTTAACCAATGTAGTTGTGGAAGATCCAGGCAAAACAATCACCCACTGGAGGCACATTAAAAAAAGTTAATTATCGGCCAGGCTCGGTGGCTCAGCCTGTAATCCTGCGCTTTGGGAGACTGAAGTGAGTGGATTGCTTGAGCCTGCGGGTTCGAGACCTCATCTCTACAATAAATCAAAAACTAGCTGGGCGTGGTAGCACGCGCCTGTAATTCCGGCTACTCGAAAGGCTGAGGCGGAAGGATCGCCGGAGCCCAGCAGGTTGAGGCTGCAGTGGCTGGAAGCAGCCACTGCACTCCAGTCTGGGTGACAGAGTGAGACTCCAACTCAAAAAAACCCCCAAAAAACAAAAAAAAGTTAATTATTAATAACCTGCCTTATCTAAAATGTTGAGTAAACAAAATGAGGGCTTTGTTTTCAGTGTGTTGGATTAGCATTTCATGATTGGATTAGTAACTTCTAGAGGTTGGATCATTAAAGGATTATATATATTGAGTTGGAGTCTCACTCTGTCCAGGCTAGAGTGCAGTGGCATGATCACAACCTCATGGGCTTGGGTGATCTTTCTGCCATAGCAGCACTCCTCCCCAAAACCCCCTTCCCTGCAGCTGGGGCTACACCACCACCACACCTGGCTAACTTTTTTTTGAATTGGAATCTCACTCTGTCGCCCAGACTGGAGTGCAGTGGCACGCTTTCAGCCACTGCAGCCTTGACCTGTTGGGCTCCAGTGATCCTTCTGCCTCAGTCTTCCAAGTAGCCGGAACTACAGGCTTGCGCTACCACGCCCAGCTAATTTTTTTGATTTATTGTAGAGACGAGGTCTTGCCAAGTTGCCTGGGTGGATCTGGAACCCGTTGGACTCAGGCATTCCACTTGCCTTGGCCTCCCAAAGTGCTGGGATTACAGGTTGAGCCACTGAGCCCGGCCACCTGGCTACTTCTAAAAAATTATTTATTTACTTATTGAGAGAGTAGAGAAAGTTCCCCTCCCTGCGGCTGGGCCTATGCCACCACCATACCTGGCTACTTTTAAAAAATTATTTATTTTTTGGGGGGTGGGGGTAGAGATAAGTTCTCACTTTGTTACCCAGGCTGGCAATCCTCCTGCTTCCCAAAGTGCTGCTGGAATTGCAGGTGTGAGCCACTGCACCCAGCTTAAAAAGTATTAATTTTAAGAAAGTTTGGTAAAAGCTATTAACACATAACCTTGAGCTGTTTATCTTAGCCTATCATTTCAACAAAGAGTAGACTGATAAGTAAGCTATATCTTCTGTGACATTTGATATATGACTTGTGTCTATTGTTATAAATCAACGTTGCTCGTTTAATGACTGATTTGTTTGGGGATTGGAATTTATTGGGACCTTGAACCCTTTGTAAGGATACAAAAGGAACATTTAAGCAGAAATATATTTTTCTCTTGAAAAGAGAACTGAAGGTATTATGCTGTCCATAAGTCTCAGTATCTTGAGAGCTTATAATATAGTAAATGGTGAGTATTAACTTTTTGTTCCAGGAGGCAGAACTGTAGTCAGTAGGTATCAATGGAAAGGGAAATAGATTTTTGACTCACTATAAGAAAGAAAAATACCCTTCTGCTGACAGCAGTGGGCTTCACAATGTTGTAACAGAATGTCTAAGTGGAGATTAGGTGTAGAATTTTCTACATTTGGAACAGTTAATTTCCAAATCTTATTATTTGTTCAGCACCTCTCACCTATTTCCTGCAAGGTTCTAACCTTCTAAGTATCTCGTTGGTGCCCTTTTGTGTTCAAGTTAAAACAGTGTTTTTCAAACAAGTTTGTTTTCATTTTAATGACATTCTTCAATGTTAGTACACGTATTTTAGACTACCTGGGGTGATTGCCTCATGATTAAGAACTGTCATGTTATTACAATATTTAGGTTAACTTTGTGGTTTTTTTTTTTTTGAGTTGGAGTCTCACTCTGTCGCCCAGACTGGAGTGCAGTGGCCACTCCTGGCCACCGCAGCCTCGACCTGCTGGGCTCCGGCGATCCTTCTGCCTCAGCCTTCCAAGGAGCCAGAATTACAGGCATGCGCTACCACGCCTGGCTGATTTTTTTGATTTATTGTAGAGATGAGGTCTCACTGCCCAGGCGGGTCTCGAACCTGCGGGCTCAGGCAATCCACTCACCTCAGCCTCCCAAAGGCACGGGATTACAGGTTGAGCCACCGAGCCCGGCACCTTTGTGTTTTTATCACTTGGTGCTCAGTTATACCATCAGATTTATGGGATAATGAGAACAACAGAGGCAGACTTTAATGCATGAATAATGTGTTGGTATCAAAGGCAAATGATGTGATAGCACACCATGTGTACAGAGTGGTGTAATAATTCACGTAGAGGTAGGAAAAGCTAAGTCTCACATGGCATATGATGGTGATGGTATACTTATGCATAACTCAAAGGACCCCATGCCTTAACATTTAGTAGTATACTGCCATCTGTCATATTATATTACTAGTTCTATTTGTATTTAGTTTATAAACTTATTTTGGTTTTACAGTTACATAAGAGCAATAAGCATAAGATGTTTAATCCTAATTTCTTTCTGCATATACTTAAGCAACATTGAAATAGAAAATGATAAAATTAGTTTTTAAAATTTCTGTTAGGGTAGAACTAGAATTAGCAAACTTGAGCCAGTTTAGTATTGTTGATAGAAACTTAGCAGTTGGTGTCAGATGACTGGAATTGGGCCTGCAATTCAAGTTTTAGTAGATTCTGTTTATTAAATAGAAAAGTCAATATTTCTACCTAAAAGGGTGGTTCATTTGTCCATTCTTTCATCCAACAGATAATTAGTGGTGTAGCACCACATAATTTTGTCGTTTTGTTACTAGTTTCTTTAATTTCCCTATTGTCATGTTTTCTTCAGAACCAGTACAAATTCTGATAAGGATACTGTGCTGTGATTTCTTTCTTTTTTTTTTTTTTTTTTTTTTTTTGAGTTGGAGTCTCACTCTGTCACCCAGACTGGAGTGCAGCGGCCGCTCCCGGCCACCGCAGCCTCGCCTGCTGGGCTCCGGCGATCCTTCCGCCTCAGCCTTCTGAGTAGCTGGAATTACAGGTGCGTGCTACCACGACCGGCTAATTTTTTGATTTATTGTAGAGATGAGGTCTCACCAAGTTGCCCAGGCGGGTCTCGAACCCGCGGGCTCAGGCAATCCACTCACCTCAGCCTCCCAAAGGCGCGGGATTACAGGCTGAACCACCGAGCCCGGCTGCTGTGAATTCTTATAGAGGTAGAGGGTAAGGTAAACGATGTCTTTAACGTGAAACTTTTTTAAAGGTAGGACAAAATTTTAAAATATTGCAGGCTTCTGTGTTAATATAATGGAATAATAAAAACAACTACATTGTAAAACTGTTGAGGCTATTTATTTTAAAAATCAACCTAAGCAACTGTCTTACATTTATCAAGAGCAGAAAAATTCTAACAATTTATAATTGGGAGAATCTTTTTCCTCCGAGCAGCTCTAGAGGCCATTTTCATAGGAAGCCTCTGAAGTTTTAAAAATAAGAACTGCCAAGTGTATGTAATAATCTAATTAACATTTTAAGAGAGAAATAACCAGCACCTGTTAAAACACCTACTCTTTACTGGATCCCTCTGTGTGCCTGGCACTTTACATACATTCTCCTATTAAAGCTTTCCAACAATCTCTGGAAGTATTAACCATTTTGAGAGAAAAAAAATGATACTTGGAGATTGAACATCATCTGTTGGCCTGTCATATTGCAGCATATGCATTGCTGAAAAACCTCATGTCCTACAAATTCATGTACTCCCCCCAAAAAAACCCAGGATTTATAGGGGAAAAGGGGATTGAGAGCAAACTGATCACTCAAAAGTTACATTACTTTGTAATTAGAGCACTAACAAAACAATAAACATCCTGATAAACAGCACTGCTTTTAAAAAGATCCTAAATTCTTAACATAGTGTTGTAATTATAGGACTTGGAAAAAAGCCTGATGGAAGTAGGGAGGTGTAAGGAATGGTTGAGGTTACTGAGAGGGAGACAAGGCTAAAAATCAGGTGGAACTGCATAAGTACTTCTGAGACTGAGCATGTGGCTAGAGTAAGCCAAGAAGAATAGGGGGATAATGGGCATCTGGCCCAGACCTATAGCTCCCAGCCCCATGCTGCATTCAGCTTCTGTTACTTGTGGGTGTAAAACATTAAGGGGGGGGTGCTGGCTACCACCATTCTGCTGTCTCTATGAATTTGAGGACTCTAGGTACTTCCTATAAGTGTATTCATACAATATGTGTCCTTTTTTGACTGGCTTATTTCAGTTAACATAGTACTCTTAAGGTTTATCCATGTTGTAGTGTGTCATTTTCCTTTCTTTTTAAAGCTGAATAATATTCCATTGATGGAAACATGTGCTTCACATTTTGGCTGTTGTGAATAAGGTTGTGAACATAGATGTACAAGTATTTAAGTCCTTTCAGTTGGGTGGAAGTGGAATTGTTGTGTGTATCATACATAAATTCTGTGTAACTTTTTGGGGAATCACCATAGCGTTTTCCACAGCAGCTGCACCAGTTTAGGTTCTCACCAGCAATACACAAGGTGTCTAATTTCTCCCCATTCTTGCCAACACTTGTTATTATCTGTCTTTTTGATTATAGCCATTTTAGTGGGTGTGAAGTGATATCTCATTGTGATTATGGTTTGCATTTCCATGATGGCTAATGGTGTGTCTTTTCCCATGCTTATTGACCGTTTGTAACTCATCTTTGCACAAATGCCTATTCAGATCCTTTGCCCATTTTTTTCAATTGAATTGTCTTTCTTTTTATTGTTGAGTTACATGAGTTATTTGTATTTTCTAGCTACAAGTTCCTTATTAGATAGATGATTTGTAAATTATTTTCTTACGTTTTGTGAGTTTCTGTGATCTCTCTGTTAAAGTGCCGCGCCGCCCCCACCCCCCCCATATCACATGCAAATGTTAGCCTCTAATGATTGCTGGCTGTCTGCTCAATGTTTCAGATGATGCTTTGGGACATACATTGCCCCACAGTCTGATCCAATTACATTCTCACGCTTTCTGGGGTCATCTTTGAAGCCAGTGTCCGAGGGCAGAGTCCGAGGAAGGTACTTAGCTCTTTTTCCACATGTCGCTAGTTGAATGGTTTAACATATTGCTTTCATAGAACTATGGGTCTCTTAATAATTGCTTATTGCCATAGTTTCCCTGGTCTCTCTTGTTTTCTAACACACCCTCAGCCTTGAACTTGCCCATATTCTTCTCCAAATAAAGCCAGTTCACTTTAAGAGAATTTAGAGCTCTCTGTTCTTATGGCCTGCTTTTTCCCCTGCACAAAACCACTCCTGAACTTGCTGCACAGTGGCTCACTTCTCTCAGAGTGACACCTCGTTTCTTGAGCAGGATGCTGGGTGGGGGCAGCAGCCTCTGGTCTTCTCAGCTTGTCTCTCCTGTCATGGAACTTTGACCCTGTGAGTGAGGTAGGGTGAGGGCCATTAGGACTGCACTATTCTTGCTTGCTGCATCTGGGCTTGAGCGTCTGCCTCACAAGCCAGGCCTAGATGGAAGAAAAGAGCTTAGACTTCTCAGTTATTCTTGCCTGCATTAGAGCTTCTGCAACTCAGAGTTGGGGGTGATGAGAAATGCTGGCTGCCTTCCCCTCCTGGGGAGATATCAACTGGGAACTGAGGGAGGGGAAGGGGAGGTGTGTTTTTGGTTGTATTCGACTGGAATGGAACTTCTGTCCTGCGGAGCTGGCTCATATGCCATGAACTGTTCTTACTGAGACATAGTAGGTTTTCTTGAATAAATATTTCTTCATTTGCTATATACCCTTAGGACAATTTCCAGAAGGCTTTTAATGTTTTTGTTTTTTTAAAAATAATTTCACCAGTTATGGTTGTTTCACTGGGGAGAAGCATCTACAGAGCTTCTAATGGCACCATTTCAGAAGTTATTTTTATTTTAAAATTACTCAAATTGCCTACAGCCACTTGAAAATTTGTGTTTGAGAATGCCTTGGAAAGGATGCTAAAGTTTAGTGGAGCTTTTATGTACATATAAATAATTGTGTACATACAACTTCACAGACGTGCGATGTGGAGGTTTAAATAAGAGTAGCCAATTACTGAGCATTTCTGAATGAATAAATTTCTGCTGCTACAAAGAATTTCAAACGTAGGATGCAGTTCTGTTGTAGTAACTTCTAGGAAGTTTTCCATAGGAAGTAGATCTGGATATACGCAGTGATTAAGTGACAAAAATTAGGGGTCTGTGAGTATGTGTGTGTTTTAATAGTGTTGAAAATAAAATACAATTGTGCGCTGGGCACCAAGATGTCGTTTCCCAAGTATACTCCGTCATACCTGGCCACTCTGCCCTCGACCTGGCCAAATACGAAATATCTCTGGAAACCCAGAAGGCGCAAGCTGAGCAGTTGGCCATAAGATCATGGCTTAAATGGGAGTACCTGCTTCAGTACAACGACCCTAACTGCCGAGGGCTTATTGAAGATCGTGCCTTGCTTCATTGGACCTATGCAAGGTCAGAAATGTCTATCCCAATTTCAGACCCACTCCCAGGAACTCACTCCTAGGAGTTGTGTGTGGATTTGGGCCCCTTCTCTTCTGGTATTATATTTTCAAAACTGATAGGGATAAGAAAGAAAAACTTAATCCAAGATGGGAAGTTGGATCGTACATTTAACATCTCATATTAAGTCTGGCAATAACGACTATATGTATTCTTGCTTAAATAAATCTTCTAGTAATCATTAAAAAAAGAAAATAAAATACAGGCGTTTAGCTCAAGCAATATTTGAATTTAACAAAGATTAATTGGACATCTTCATTTGCATTAACTTGAATTATTGATTGGATGTAAAGCTGTCTAGAACTAGCATCACACTTATAGGGCCTGTGCGTGTAATATAGTTGCCTTGACTGGTTTTTTGTATAATTTATCATCACAATATGTGATAAAAATGATAAGTTCTGTGCGAATAATGCTAATGGCAGTGCTGGAGGAGCTAAGAAAAGTAAAGCTTTTGCCCTTGAGCAAAGGCTATATTTTAAAATTTCTTAGGGATTTTTAGGTTGATAACGGTGAATGTCTCTCTATCTCTCTTTCTCTGTCTATCCTTTTTTTTTTTTTTACCCCCAGAGAGAAGAGGTCTTGCCCAGGCTGACCTTGAACTTCTGGGCTCAAACGATCCTCCTGACTCAGCTTCCTGAGTACCTGGGACCACAGGCATCCACTAACATGCCCAGTTAATTGTTGTAACATGATTTTTTATTATACCATATTTTTTTTAGGAATGCAGCTAAATGCCTTAGTATGTAGCCATTAACAATGATGAAGGATACTTAACATGGAGGAATCCAAATTAATTAATTTTTAATTAAGTGAAAAATCCAATTCTTTTTTTTTTTTTTTTTGAGTTGGAGTCTCACTCTGTCACCCAGACTGGAGTGCAGTGGCATGCTCCTGGTCACCGCAGCCTCGACCTGCTGGGCTCTGGCGATCCTTCCACCTTAGCCTTCCAAGTAGCTGGAACTACAGGCGCGTGCTACCATGCCCGGCTAATTTTTTGATTTTTATTGTAGAGATGAGGTCTCGCCAAGTTGCCCAGGCGGGTCTTGAACCCGCAGGCTCAGGCAATCCACTCACCTCAGCCTCCCAAAGCGTGGGATTACAGGCTGAGCCACCGAGCCTGGCAAAAATCCAATTCTTATAAAACATTGTTTCTGTTTCATAAACGTTTTGATATAGTTTATCTTGGGGAGTAGCGATATGGTGGGATTAGTGGTAGTTTTTTTCCTTTTATTTTCTGGCATTAATGTGTGGTATGATGGTTAAAACTATAGGACACTAGAACTTGTACTGCCTGGGTTCAAATCCTGAATCTTCCACTCAGGCAGCCTATTCTCTCTGCCTTGGTTTCTTTAACTCATAAAATGGGGCTCATAGTAGGATTGTTCTGAGGATTAAATAACTTGACTAGAATAGTATTTACTAGAATAAACACTCAAATGTTACTAATTACTATCACTCTTAATAAGGAAAATTTCACTAAAATTTGAGGTATATTAACTTGGCTGCAATAGTATTGAAATTGAGTAATGAGAGACAAAGTTGGTAAAGACAAGTCTGATTGTAAATGACCTTGAATATGTAAACGGGTGGAGGGGAGAATCTATTAAAGTTTTTAGAGGCTGAAAGTGTTGAGAGATTAATTCAGCATTAATATGCAAACAGATTGGTATGGTAGTATGGGGACTAGCCAGGATGCTGTTTAAATAGGAATGTAGGTTAGAGTGGTGTGAGTGTGAGTAGACAAGATAACATTGGACACCTCATTAAAAAAGAGGAATTGATGGAGATGGAAGGTGTTTTTACTGAATTTCACTCCCCTATTTCAGTTTTGAGGACAGCTATAGACAGTATGTTTGTGTCCCCTCCATCCCTTCAAATTCATGTTGAAACCTAACCCTCCCATATGATGGTATTAGGAGGTAGGACCATTGGAAGGTGATTGGATCATGAGAGTGGCATCCTTATACATGGAATTATGCTTTTATAAGAGAGATCCCAGAGACCTACTTTGCTCTTTCTGCCATGTGAGGGTACCGTAAGAAGACAGATGTCTGTGAACCAGGAAGCAGGCCCTCACTGAACACTGAATCTGCCTGTGCCTTGATTGTAGACTTCTCAATCTCCACCTCGTCTATGGTATTTTTGTTAGAGGACCTTCAGAGTGAAACACATACTGTGTGCCAGTGAAGCCTTGGGATTCAGTGATGAGCAAAAGTTTCTGCCTTTGTGGATGGAGTCTTCATATTTCAGTAGGAAGAGAAATCATCATAGGGGTGCTATGAAAGAAGAGTGCAGCTGGGTCTGAGAGCCTAGAATAAGAGTACTTGAGAGCTGGTGAATCAGTAAAACTAAGCAGACTGCTTGTGCAGAGACCACAGGTAGCATGAGAGAGTACCTTTTGAAGGAACAACAAGACAGATTGAACAAGCTTTGGGTGGGGTAGCCACAAGATGAGGCTGCAATTGGGTGTTTGAGGGTCTTATAGATCATCAGAGAAGTATTTTGATCTTCATCCTGGTCTCTGGACATTTTTAAGCAATGCATGACATGATATGTTTTACATTTCAATAATGCTCATAGTGATGATTTCTAATGACAAAAAGATAAAACATACTTGTAGAGTTGGATGCAGGCCTGGCAGTAGACATGCTTTTCAGAGAAAGCACAATCCCTTTTCCTTGTCCCCCTTGTTTTCCTCTTAATTTTCTCCTTTCGAATTTAGAGAGTATTAGTATCTTGGGAGACTATATAGAGAAACCTGAGGAAGGGTCAAGGGCTTTGGAGTCTTAACAGACATTACTTACAATCTTGGGTAAGCTCAAGTTACTTAATCTCACCTTCTGTTTATGCTTGTTAAAATGGACGGATGGCTATATGGGACACGGGTATCATGAAGATTAAATGAGGCTATACAAATTAAGCATCTACTATTGTGCCTGATATACAAGTGCTTATAACTTTTCTAGAGTAATGTAGAAATTAAGATAGAACTGGAAAAGAGCTGCAGAAAACCTTTGAATGGACTGGAACCAACAAGTCCGCAAAAGAAAAAATTCCTTAGACAATGTGCATACTGAAACCTCTTTTGCCTTGCCTATAATGGGTGGTTGTGGACCATAATGTCTGAGTATAAGTGATTGTGAGGTGCGTCACAAGGAATAATAAGTGGTTAAGTAATTAGTTGAAATAATGTTTGCAAATGAAGTTACCTAAAAATTAACCCTTTGCACTGGGATATCCCCTCTCAGGGACGTAGAGGGGACGTAAAGACATGGCTGGTGATTATACAGGGCAAACTTGTGCAAGCACAAATTTTTCAAATATGTATGTGTGAAGTTTTCCATTCAAAAACAGTGAAAAAACCTATGTCCCATTTGAAGTTTGTCAAGCTTCTGATCAGTGGAGAAGTGGTTTTCAAAGATCACGAGTGCATCCTTCCACATCATCTTTGAACAGACTGGACAATAAATTACATATTATGAATGTGGGAGGAAGAAAATGAGACTGCATTGTCTGCTTGAATAGAAAAACACCAGGTGGAAGACGTCAAATGAATTGCTATTGCACAACATGTATCAATGAACCTGCAATGCATGTTGGTAACTGTTTTACTAAATGCCACCACACATTAGAAAAATATAAGATATAAAATATTGTTTTTTTGTTCATAAATTCCTCAATGTTCAAAATTCCATTATAAGCCAAATAACATTACAATGAAACAAGTGGTTCCAACACCATACTATTATTTAATATGAAGTGATTTGTTTTTCACTATTTCATTAAAAAGTGCAGTTGAGTTGTTGATAGGTGATGCGTGAGATGTCTCCAAGTATAAAGGGTTAAAATCAAGATTATCCCCCTGATAATTTTCACTTGCATTTCAATGTGTTTTCTTATAAGGGACAACAAAAACCCTTAAACTCTTGAAGGTAGTAAGCAAATATAAATATCTATGTGCAGTTATTTTATATTTTGCTTTATAGTTTTTGGGTTTTGGCAATTTCTCTCTGTGTCTATATAAGTGTGTCAAGTCTGCAAGTGTCCTTTTTCATGTTGTGGTAGAAAAAGACTGCTGTGTAGGACACTTTTTCTTCCAGACAACAATGCATAATTTAAAAACATATTGAATCTGTCATAGCTATGGAATCTCCGATTTAAAATTCAAAAAGGTCTAAGTACTTTTGGCTTAAAAATAAGCCTTCAAGCCGGGCTCAGTGACTCAGCCTGTAATCCCGCGCATTTGGGAGGCTGAGGTGAGTGGATTGCCTGAGCCCACGGGTTCGAGACCCGCCTGGGCAGGCGAGACCTCATCTCTACAATAAATAAAAAAATTAGCTGGGCATGGTAGCGCGCGCTTGTAGTTCCAGCTTCTTGGAAGGCTGAGGCGGAAGGATCACCGGAGCCCAGCAGGTCGAGGCTGCGGTGGTCGGGAGTGGCCACTGCACTCCAGTCTGGGCGACAGAGTGAGACTCCAACTCGAAAAATAAAAATAAGTTTTCATACTCTAAAGTAGTGGGCATTTTGAAAGAACACTAGTTAATTAAAAGGTGCTTCTTATTGAATTATAATAAAGATGAAACAATTTACACTTTTAACATTAGAATTTTAAACCATTATACAGTTGATCCTTGAACAACATGAGTTGAACTGTGCAGTCTATTTATAATGTGGATTTTTTTCCTTTATATTTCAGGTTTCATTTTTATTTTAGGTTCAGGAGGCACAGGGGTACATTTGCAAGTTTGTTACATGTATATATTGCGTGATGGTGAGGTTTTGACTTCTTGTCACCCAAATAGTGAACATGGTACCCAATAAGTTTTTCAACCCTTGTCTCCCTTCCTCCCTCCCCCTCCATTAGGAGTCCCCAACACTCTGTTGCCCAGGCTGGAATGCAGTGGTATGATCAAAGCTCACCACAGTCGCCAACTTCTGGGCTCAGGCGTTCCTCCTGGCTAGTCTTGTTATTTTTTTTTATAGAGCCGAGGTCCCACTATGTTGCCCAGGCTGGTCTCAAATTCCTGGGCTTAGGCAATTCTCCCTCCTTGGCCTCCCAAAGTGTTGGGATTACAGGTGTGAGTCACTGTGCCCAGCCATTACCGTGGATTTAAAAATATTTATTTGAAATATTGTAGCTACATAGTCTAGAACTAGTCTATGTTATCATTTACTACCATGAAATATATACAAACCTGTTAAAACTTTAAAATTCATCAAAACTTATGCACACAGACCATATGTGGTGCCATTTTCAATTGAGAGAAAGGTTAACAGAACGATTTATAAAATTAACTGTAGTGCATGCTACATTACTGTAATAATTTTGTAGCCATCTCCTTTATTCCACTGAGCTCAAGTATTGTATTCACTTGAATATGGCACTCATCTCCATGTGGACAGTTGTCTCTGGTAAATTGCATATCACAGTAAAAAGTGATCTTTTGGCCGGGCTCAGTGGCTCAGCCTGTAATCCCAGTACTTTGGGAGGCTGAGGCGAGTGGATTGCTTGAACCCGTGGGTTCAAGACCAGCCCGGGCAACTTGGTGAGACCTCGTCTCTACAAGAAATAAAAAATTAGCCAGGTGTGGTAGTGCGCGCTCGTAGTTCCGGCTACTTGGAAGGCTCAGGCGGAAGGATTGCCAGAGCCCAGCAGGTTGACACTGTGGTGGCCGTGAGTGTGCCGAGTGAGACACCAACTCTTGTCTATTTTTCATCATATTTAGTGCAGTAGTGTAAATCTTGATTAACACCATGGGACCCATACGAAGTGCTACTAATGATGCTAGTGGAAATGCTCTTGAGAAGCAGAGAGCAGTCATGATACCATAAGAAAAATTTGAATTGCTTAATATGTACCATAGATTGAGGTCTGCAGCTGCAGTTGTCTGCTATTTCAGATGATTAATCTTGTAAACAGTTGACATAACCTACAGTGTCAATAAATATGGTATAATACTATAAATATATTTTCTCTTTCTGATTTTTTAAATGGCATTTTCTTTTCTTTAGCTTATGGTAAGAATATGGCATATAATACAGCAGATAAAATATTTGTTAATTGACTTTTCAGTAAGGCTTCCTGTCATCAGTAGGCTATTAGTAAAGTTTTTCGGGAGTCTGAATATTTATCATAATACCACAGGAAAGAGATTGGCAGTAGTGAATCACTGGGGGTTGGGGGGGCAGGACAGAGGGCACATAACATTAATAAGGGTACTTGTTCCCTAACCAAGCGAAATGAGGACCAGTGGGAGGCCCAGACTTCACCTGTACGATGACCACTTATATACCTAACTGTGAATTGAATCCCATTTCTTTAAAATTTAAAAAAAAAAAGTTTTTCAGGAGTCAAAAGTTGCACATGGATTTTTGACTGTGTGGGAGGTTGGCACCCCAACCTCTGCATTGTTCAAGGGTCAATTGTAATTTAAGTTCAGCCTTCTTTCCTCTATGTATTAGCATGTTAATTGCATAATAATTTACAGATAATTTGCCTAACACAGTTGTAATCAATAAAAGTTTAAAAAATTAAAAGTAATGATGTCTGGTGCCTGGTGAAAGCTTACTTACAGCTTGTGTTGTATGTACAGTTATGTCTCTTGCCTCTGGTGAGTCAGATGTTTTAAGAATGAAAAAGCTTGGGCTATAGATGTCAGTTAAACATAGACAAGGAACAAAAGTTTGAAAGGAACAAAAGTAATTCCCCTCTGATATTTCATACATAACACCAGAATAGGTAAAAGTCCCAATTCATGATAATTTTGTTTTTTGTTTTTTGTTTTTGAGTTGGAGTCTCACTCTGTCACCCGGACTAGAGTACTGTGGCCGCTCCCGTCCACTGCAACCTTGACTTGCTGGGCTCCAGCGATCCTTCTGCCTCAGCCTTCCAAGTAGCCAGAACTACAGGCGTGTGCTACCACGCCCGGCTAGTATTTTTTTTTTTTTTTTTTTTGAGTTGGAGTCTCACTGTCACCCAGACTGGAGTGCAGTGGCCGCTCCTGGCCACCGCAGCCTCGACCTGCTGGGCTCCGGCGATCCTTTCGCCTCAGCCTTCCAAGTAGCTGGAATTACAGGCATGCGCTACCACGCCCGGCTGATTTTTTGATTTATTGTAGAGATGAGGTCTTGCTGCCCAGGCGGGTCTCGAACCAGCGGGCTCAGGCAGTACACTCACCTCAGCCTCCCAAAGGCGCGGGATTACAGGCTGAGCCACCAAGCCCGGCAGTTTTTTTGATTTATTGTAGAGATGAGGTCTCACCAAGTTGCCCATATGGGTCTCGAACCTGCGGACTCAGGCAATTCATTCACCTCGGCCTCCCAAAGTTTGGGATTACAGGCTGAGCCACCTAGTCCGGCCGATAATTTTCAATAATGAATTTAGGGATGAGCTGCCAAATTGTTTTCTAAGAGACCCAACTCATTTTGTACAGTATAGGAAATAATTTGGTGTAGGGTGTTGGCACTATTATTGCTTGTTTATTGTCTCTATCCTTGGTCTGTAATGCTCTTAAAAGCAGAGATATTTGATGTACTGTGTACTTTAATATTCCCCTATGTTTAGAACAATATGTGGTCTATTGTAGATGCTCAATACATGTTTTTTGAATGACTAAGTTTTGAGTTTTTTAAAAAAACATCTTTTATTTTTTGGATGAAAAGAGAAACATTTAGAAAGAGAAGGAAATCTTATAAGTATACTAAGATCGTATATAGTAGTGTAGAGAATTTCAGTGTGCTGTATTAAAGGAGAGATTCTTGAATATATTAACAGTTTGAGCAGAAATGGGATAACGACTGCGTTTCAAGAAAAAGACAATCCTTCTTTGTCCTGAGGGGGATTTTGGAAATTCAGTTCTGCAAAGTTTAAAATAAATATAAATGGCTTGCTTCTTATAGAGTGCTAGATTATTTAAAAGAATATAATCCACTCTTTGGGTAAAGGTGATGCTTTTCCCATTATTAAAAATGTTGGGATGCCAAGTTTGAATGTGAAAAAATGATGTGTGTCCTAGAGGCAATCTAATTACCATTTTGGTCTTATTTTACATTGCAGAAAATCCAAGGCACATTCTGTTTATACAGTGCTTTTGTTTTTATGAAATAAAGCTTAAGACATGGTAAATTTTCACATTGTGATCTGTTTAAGCATTCATTGTGTCAAATTTTAAGTCATTTAAATACTGAGTTGCTCAGTTGTGTGTGGGATACTGCTGCTTTGACTTGGTAGAAAGCTTTTTCTACCCTGCTATGTATGTCTAAATTTCTGTGACATAGGGAAAAACACATCATTAGAGCCATGGCACGACTACTTGAAATCGAGTTAAGCAGTGTGCTTCCCAGTTGTTTCTGCCACTTGGATTGAATGGGATTTATTAAGAAAGGTAGTGGTGTTATTCTTAGATAACTTAGTTATAATATATCTAAGTTTTTTCCCTCACTCAAACCTTTCCAAATTATATCTGAAAACAATATTTTCAAATTTCTCAAATATTCCAGAATGCTGCATGGTTATAATTTTTGGGAAAAGAAAATAATAGTTTTTGAGCATTTCTGAGTGCTTGGTATTTGTGAGGTACTTTTTATTAAAGTGATTCTTGAGCTATTTGTTGTGAGTCATAGTGTTTCAATTTTAAATACCTGGAAAAAGAAAGAGAGATTGTTACAGGCTTTTAAGATAGGCAGATTGTAAGTGGCAGAGGTGGGACTTGGAACAAGAGTTATGGTTGAATCCAGAAATGATTTTAAATTGCTCCATACCTATTTCTTGGTCTTTATCTCGCATCCTAGCATGCTGAGGGCAAGGTATCAAATTCTTAGGTGGTAGTAAATAGATGCAGCAGAATATGCGGTGCTGAGACCTGACATACCTGTCTCACCTGCCTCTGCAATACTGGAAATCTAGAAACGAGAACTTTACAGGTAGAAGAAACAGAAACCAACAGCTAGATAGGTAGGGTTGACTATATAAGAGATAGGGATGGCAGGCAGCTTGAGACTTCGTTGATTTAGTTCTGAGGTCAGAGAGGAAGGTGTCTTGTTTGAGAGCAGTTTCATACTGCCACCTTTTCCACTTGTCTCCAAGTTACTTTGTTTAAAGTGATAGTCCCTTAGTTATCCACACAATACTTCTATCTAGAATAATTTATCCCCTGACTTTTGCCAGATTTTTTGTTGTTGTTTCTGTTTTGTTTCGAGTTGGAGTCTCACTGTCGTCCAGGCTAGAGTGCAGTGGCACGCTCACGGCCACCCCAACCTTGACCTGCTGGCCTCAGGCAATCCTGCCTGAGCCTTCCAAGTAACCGAAACTCCAGACCTGTGCTACCACTCCCAGCTAATTTATGATTTATTATAGAGATGTGATCTTGCCAAATTGCCCAGGCTGGTCTCAAACCCACAGGCTCAGGCAATCCACTCTTCTCAGCCTCCTAAAGTGCTGGGATTACAGGCTGAGCCACCAATCCAGGCCTGCCAGATGTTTTTTATTTCTCTATAGTTGGAGGGTTAATGGAATACATAAAGATGGAAGGGTATTAGATGTTAAATATGAGAATGTAATTTTGAGGTATTTTAGCTCAAATGGTCACTAAGTGCTAAGGAATTACGACAAGGGAGCAGGGCAGTCAGTGCTATATTTTTAACGTTTTACATAAAATTTACCATTTTAACTACTTTGAAGTGTGCCGTTCAGTGGCATTAAGTACATTCACATTGTCACCCCTTACCACCATCCATTTCCAGAACTTTTTCATCTACCCAAACAAACTCTGTACCCCATAAACAATAACTCCCCATTTCCTCATCTTCCTAGTTCCTGGCAACCACCATTCTACTTGCTGTCTCTAAATGTGCCATATGTAAGTAGAATCATGCAATATTGTCCTTTTGTGACTGGCCTATTTAACATGATGGCTCAAGATTCATCCATGCTGTAGCATCTGTCACAATTTCCTTTCTTTTTAATACTAAGTAATCCATTGTATGTATAGACCACATTTTGTTTAGCCATTCACCCATCAGTGGACACTTGGGTTGCTTCCTGAAAAGATGTTCTAAAGAGATACAGTATTGGTTTAGTGGACAAGGTGATAGAATTAATTCTAGGGTATTGTCTACTTTCTACCTCTGCTTGTATCAAATAACTTAATTTCTTAGAGCCTTGGCTTTAATTTATAGAGAAATGCCACAAGTTCTGTGTAAATTGTAATGATTACCTGAAGAATGCCACTTTAATTTTTGTGCCTCAGACCCCCAAACTTGACTTGTCCCACACTTAGGGATATATTATGCTGCTTCTCCCCTCACTCTCAGAAGGTGGTGGTAGACTGTGGAAGTTGTGTTTATTTTGGGGAAAAAACCTAAATGGTGATGCTAATGAATCTATGTCCTCCTTCCCCTTTTGTGAATAATTAACTTTATGTTCAAGACCCCCGGTTTTGCCTGATTTCCAGACTTGTAGAGTCAACTTTCTAGTGGATGTTTTCACCTCAGTTTCAGTCTTCAAAACTGTACTCATAACTATAATCACTACTACCCCCTGCCCTTTGAAAAGTAGTTGGTAAAGGGACCCTGGAATAAGCCAAGTTCAGTTTCAAGAAGGGAGGATAGGTCAGTGGCAGCCACCTGTGGCTCATGTTGAGAAGAGGGAAAACAGGATGAATTTGTCATGTAGTAGAGCCTTGATCTGTGGACCAGACCATCTTCCCATTCTTCCTCCAACGTATATACTCACAAAACTTTGTATATAATATTAAGGGGACTAAATCTTCAAATCTACCCGTAGACCTGGCTTAAAGCTAGTTTAGTAGCTTGAACACAGCCAGGTAATAAGTGAGTGGAAGAAGTGAAAGGGGTGGTAGAGACATTCTTAAAGACTTTTGGAATAAGGGCAGAAATTGATTTTCAGCAAGGGAGATTCAAGCACAGGTTAGGAAAAGGCATCTGGGGAAAGATTAATGATGAAGATGGGAGCATCATCCATTGGAGAAGATATACAGTGGGATCATTAGCCCAGGTTGGGGACAAGAGGAAGAAATTGGAGCAGTTTTGAAATAGAGAAGAAGTTGAATTGGTTAACTTATATTTTCAGTGCCAAGAAAAAAATAATTCAAATAATTTGTCAGCAGACCTAAAGCAGCTAAGGAGAATGGTAGGCAAGTTTCTCAAGGTTTTAAAAATTGTCTGCTTCACATAACACTTTTTGTAATTGGGAGTATATGAAATGGAAAACAAAAGTGAAAGAGACTGCTTAATCATATTTTCTCAGTGTTTTTTCACTTTATGTATGAAAGAGCTTCTATGTTTACTCTTATCACCAGTTTTATCAATCTTAAGGTCTTTTTTTGTTGTTGCCAATTTAATCAGTGAAACAAAATCTTGTTTTAGTAATTTGCATTTTCACAATTATTAATGAGGTTGGGAGGCAGGATAGTGTAGCAGTTAAGAGCTGTGGACTCCCTTGGTTAGAATCCCATTTTTCCAGTTAGTACTGATACAGATTATTTGCTTTTTGCTTTCTGTGCCTCCCTTTCCTAAATTTTTTTTTTTTTTTTTTGAGTTGGAGTCTCATTCCGTTGCCCAGGCTGGAGTTGCAGTGGCATACTCACGGCGACCCCAGCGTTGACCTGCTGGGCTCAGGTGATCCTTCTGCCTCAGCCTTCCAAGTAGCGGAACTGCAGGCATACGCTACCACACCCAGCTAATTTTTGAATTACTGTAGAGACACGGTCTCACCAAGTTGCCCAGGCTGGTCTTGAACCCCTGGGCTCAGGTGAGAGGATTGCTTTGGCCTCTCAAAGTGCTGGGATTACAGACTTGAGAGAGGGATAATAGTTCCTATTGTATATACTTGTGAGGATTAAAATATGCTACAGACAGTGGGTAATGTGGAAAGCTCTGTTTTAAAATTAGGTGTTATTTCGTGTATCTTTTTGGTTACTTTATTTCTTTTTCTGAGATTTTTCATGTCCTTTGCCTGTTTTTCTACACAGGTGTCTTTTTTTCTTATTTTGTAATGTTTTGGATATATATAATACAGATATTTTCTTCTACTCTGCTTGCCTTTCAGTTTTGATAGACAAATCTGTCAGATCTCATCCTGATGCCTCTGAATTTTGCCTAGAGAAGGGCACGTTTTAACCCCTTGCATTTGGAGACATCTTGCAGATCACCTACTAGCAACTCAACCTCACTTTTTAACGAAGTGATGTCAAACGAATCACTTCATATTAAATAGTATAGCGTTGGAACCAATTATTTTATTGTATTAGTATTTGGCTTATAATGGAATTTTGAACATTGAGGAACTTATTATGACATCAGTATTTTATGTGTTATATTTCTAACGTGTGGTAGTGTGTGAAACTGTCACCAAACATGCATTGCAGGTTCATTGATACATGTTGAGCAATTGTAATTTGTTTGACGTCTTCCACCTGGTGTTTTTCTATTCAAGCAGACAGTACAGTCTTGTTTTCTTCCTCCCGCATTCATAATATGTAATTTATTGTCCAGTCTGTTGTTTGAAGACAATGTGGAAGGATATACTCATTCCTGAAAACCCTTTCTCATCTGATCGATCAGAAACTGGACAAATTTCAAATGGGACATAGGTTTTTCGTTGTTTCTGAACAGAAAACTTCAAGGAAAATTTGTTCTTGCATAAGTTTGTCCTGTATAATTACCCAGCAGTGTCTTTATGCCCCCCAGAGGGGACATCCGGGTGCAAAGTGTTAAAATCAGAGTTTTTGTATGTATGTTTTAATCAAGTTTTAAACCCATACTTTATATAGTTGTGTTGTTCACAGTTTCCTTGATTAATCCACCTATAATTTATTCTTTTTGTGTGGTATAAGTCATCCTTTTTTTTTTTTTTTTGGAGTTGGAGTCTCACTGTGTCGCCCAGACTGGAGTGCAGTGGCTGCTCTCGACCACCACAGCCTCGACCTGCTGGACTCCGGCGATCCTTCCGCCTCAGCCTTCCAAGTAGCTGGAACTACAGGCGCGCGCTACCACGCCCAGCTAATTTTTTTGATGTATTGTAGAGATGAGGTCTCGCCAAGTTGCCCAGGCGGGTCTCGAACCCGTGGGCTCAGGATCTACTCACCTCAGCCTCCCAAAGGCGCGGGATTCAGGCTGAGCCACTGAGCCTGGCTCATCCTTTTTTTTTTTTTTTAAACGATAGAGAACTCGAAGAGTTATATCTGAATTAGAGTTAGCTCTACATAACTTGGGCAAACCCCTGCTGGCTCTTATTCTTGACTCTGAAAAATGGAGATAGTAATACCCACCTCTGTACTGCATAGATTGGGTATGAGAGTCAAATGAGTTGTGGCAAAGCATTCAGTAACTACTTGTGATGCTTTGTTCACCTAAGTATCTGGTGGTAAATACTTGGGTATGAATATTATTGAAACAAATGAGCTCTAGGTGTGTTTTATATACTATATTGTAAATTTGATCATCAATGTCTTAAACCAGATTAAAATTAGAAAAAGTAGAAATTAAACTGCAATGCTTGTGGTAAATCTTTCAATCTCTGAGAGCCAGTGAAACAGTTTGTGGGTTAAGTGTTATTTAAATTTTGGGTAAACATGAACTGTTCTGGGCAAAATGAAAGGTGTGGTCACCTTACTTAAAACCAAATAGACCAGCCAGTGACACTCCAACTCAAAAAAAAACAACAACAAAAAAACCCCACAAATACCTATAACCAGTCGGCTAAGTTTCTCTATATGTTAGCACATTAGAATCAATCACTGGGGGAGGCTTTTTAAAATTATGCTTAGGCCTCACTCCCAAATATTGTAATTTATTCCAGCTAGAGAGGAGTCTGAGCATCATTGTTTTTAAAAGCACGTCAGGAGGGCTGGGCTCAGTCTGTAATCCCAGCACTTTGGAAGGCTGAGGCGAGAGGATTGCCTGAGCCCGCGGGTTCAAGGCCTACCTGGGCAACTTGGCAAGACGGTGTCTCTACAATAAATCAAAAATTAGGGCCAGGCTCGGTGGCTCAGCCTGTAATCCCAGCACTTTGGAAGGCTGAGGTGAGTGGATTGCTTGAGCCCACAGGTTTGAGACCCGCCCGGGCAACTTGGCGAGACCTTGTCTACAATAAATCAAAAATTAGCCAGGTGTGGTAGTACGCGCCTGTAGTTCCAGCTACTTGGAAGGCTGAGGCAGAAGGATCGCTCGAGCCCAGCAGGTCGAGGCTGCAGTGGCCGGGAGCGGCCACTGCACTCCAGTCTGGGCAACAGAGTGAGACTCCAACTCAAAGAAAGAAAGAAAGCAAGCACACCAGGTGATTATACGGGGCAGCTAAAGGTGAGGCCCACTGGTTTAATGACTATAGAATTGAGGATTTGGTAGCATTCTTTTATACTCCTTTGCTAGTTAGATTGCAAAGAATTCCTGTTCTTACACTGTTGTGGCCTGTCCAGAAGTGCCTGTGGCCAAAACCTTGCCAAAAATGGGGAGCTGAGATCACTTGACAAATTTGGTTGTATTGTAGTAGTTGTATATAGTTTGAACCCTCTTCAAATGAGATTTCTTCATGTTTTTTTGGGAGGGTCTTAAACAACAGAAATTTGTTTTCTCACAATTCTGGAGGCAGGAAGTTTAATATCAATGTATCAGCAGATTTGGTTTCTTCTGAGGCTTTCTCCTTGGTTTGCAGATAGTTTGCCTTTTTGCTGTGCCTTCACGTGATCTTTCCTATGTGTGTACCCTGGTGTTTCTCTCCAAAGTGTTTTCAAAGTTTATGTTAAGTCCACTTGTAGGCTTATTTTTAAAAACCATTTATAATAAATTAGTATCAGTGATAAATGTTCGTTGTGCAGTCTTTCCTGAAATGTTTTTAAAATTCGTTTTATGCTTTATGTCTTGAGCACATGTTTTTACATTGTGTTTAAGGCATTAGCAAATTGAAGACAGATAGTTTTGCTGTTCCAGTTATGGAATATTATTAACCAAAATGACAACTAAGTACTTTGCATCAGTTCCAGGAGAAAATGGAAGTATTTTATAATAAGACTGTACTTGTATGTTTTCTTGGTATACTAACTGGTATACTATTGCCAGTTTAAATTGAATGTAGTATTAATGAAAACAAGCTTTTTACTCATTTATATGGGTACCTTCTCCAGACTAGATTTGCTGGTGATACTAAATTTGGACAGTTCTGTAATTCATGTTTTTATATCTAAAATAATATTTTTTTCTCCTTCTACTTGTAGGTTATGCAATGGTCTCTGCAAGATGGTTTATTCTTGAATTGGAGCTTTTTAAGACTGACAAATGCTGGTACTTCATCTTCTATAAGTGGACTATAATTTCTTTTCTCAAGACAACTACTTAAGCAGACAAAATTGCAAAGATCTGCCCTGTGTCGAGTATGACAGCCACAACTCGTGGCTCTCCAGTCGGAGGGAATGACAACCAGGGCCAGGCTCCTGATGGACAGTCTCAGCCCCCCCTCCAGCAGAATCAGGTAGGAAATTGAAGCTACATTGATATGTCCACTGTGGGGTACAAAATAATGGAGCAAGGTCTGAATACTGTGATGCTACCATAAAATTATTTTCTTTAGCCGTGCTTGGTGGCTCAGCCTGTAATCCCTTGCTTTGGGAGGCTGAGGTGAGTGGATTGCCTGAGCCCGTGGGTTCGAGACCCACCTGGGCAACTTGGCGAGACCTCATCTTTACAATAAATCAAAAAGTCAGCTGGGCGTGGTAGCGCATGCCTGTAATTCCGGCTACTTGGAAAGCTGAGGCGGAAGGATCACCGGAGCCCAGCAGGTCGAGGCTGCGGTGGCCAGGAGCGGCCACTGCACTCCAGTCTGGGCGACAGAGAAACTCCAACTCAAAAAAAAAAAAAAAAAAATTTATTTTCTTTATTTAAGAAAAGTGAACCATAGGTCTTGCATAGTAACAAAAGAAAGCTCAGGTGCTGTTGATGGTGATGCCTGAGTATGCAGCCCATTTTTTTCTGGTGTCATACTATGTCCGTCATCATTAAAATTAAGTATTTATAAGCCCTGTGTCAATTCTGGGGGAAAGCATTAAATCATTCATGTAGCCTGTGGTTAAGAGCATGGACCCATCATAAATTACAGCATTACTTTGTACCCCATAAATTTATACAATTATAAGCTGTCGATTTACAATAAAATTTTTAGAAGGGCATTGACTCATCATGTTGCTAGTGTTCAGATTTCAGCTTTGTGCTATACTAGTTTTATGACTGTGTAAATTACATAACCTCTAAGCCTCAGTTTCTTTATCTATACAATGAGGATAATAGCGTAACTACTTCATAGATTGTTAAGAGGATTAATTGAAATGATGTTTGCAAAGCACATAACATAGATTTTGGTATCAGGGTTTTATGCTGGCCTCAGAGCTTCTAGGGTAATAATCGTTCTTTTTCTGTTCGCTGAATGAGTTTATGTAAGGTTTCTGTTATTTCTTTATTAATTTTTTGGAAGATTTTACTGGTGGAATCTATGACCTGGGGTTTATTTGTGGAAAGATTTTAATTGCAGACCGAAGTGTTTTTTTTCCCCCTAATACAGGAATTTTTCTATTTTTAGTGTTTTTTGTTAAGTTGTATTTCTCAAGGAATCTACCCATTTCATGTAGGTTTTCAGATTTATTGAGGCAAAATTGTTTATAATATATTTTTAAATTACCTTTTTAGTGTCTTAAAGTCTGTGGTAATATATCCTTGTTCATTTCTGATACTGCTAATTTGTGTTCTTCTGATCTGTCTTTCTAGTGGTTTACCAATTTCCTTAAACCTTCCAAAAATTAAAAAAAAAAACTTTTTGGCACCCCCCCCATTGTGTGCTTTTTACCCTTATCTCTTTGTTTTTTTTTTAAATTTCTTTTGGATTTGGTTTGCTTTTCTTTTTCTCATTCCTTGAAATGGAAATTTAGATCATTGATTTCAACCTTTTCTAATATATACAGTTTTATAATGGTAAGTATTAAACTGAATGATAAGACAAACATTAAAACTTAAGCCGGGCTCGGTGGCTCAGCCTGTAATCCCACGCTTTGGGAGGCTGAGGTGAGTGGATTGCCTGAGCCCGCGGGTTCTAAACCCGCCTGGGCAACTTGGCGAGACCTTATCTCTACAATAAATCAAAATGAGCCGGGTGTGGTAGTGCACGCCTGTAGTTCCAGCTACTTGGAAGGCTGAGGCGGTAGGATTGCCGGAGCCCAGCAGGTCGAGGCTGTGGTGGCCAGGAGCGGCCACTGCACTCCAGTCTGGGTGACAGAGTGAGACTCCAACTCAAAAAAAAAACCAAAAACTTATGATATGGAAATCAAACCATGCTTAGAGGTAAGTTAGCTAAGGTGTGTGCTGTAAGTTGGTACATGTTTATGTAGATCTGTGAGGATAATTTTTTAGTTAAAAGTGCTATCTTAGAGTACTTGTATTTGTCATTTGAGGATAAGTTATTATTGTCTAGCTGTTATAGATCAGATATTTTCTCTGTCATAAGTATGATTAAAAAAAGAAATCCGCTCAGTCTCCCTTTCCGCCTGCCATTTTAGAGATGTGAGCAGGTTGAATTTTTTCTCTCCCAAATGTGTCAGTTTTAATTCCTTTTTCTCTCTAGTTCCCATTCTTTTTTTTTTTTTTTGAGTTGGAGTCTCACTCTGTCGCGCAGCCTGGAGTGCAGTGGCCGCTCCTGGCCACCACAGCCTCGACCTGCTGGGCTCTGGTGATCCTTCTGCCTCAGCCTTCCAAGTAGCTGGAACTACAGGCATGCACTACCACACCCGGCTAGTTTTTGATTTGTAGAAATGAGGTCTCACCAAGTTGCCCAGGCGTGTCTCGAGCCCGTGGGCTCAGGCAATCCACTCACCTCAGCCTCCCAAAGCACGGGATTACAGGCTGAGCCACTGAGCCCAGCTTCTAGTTCCCACTTTTAAGACGTAAGACCTGTAGAAATATACTTTAGTATTTAAAATACTAAAGTATATTTCTATAGGTCTTAGGCAGAGTTAAAAATCTTTCCTGTGTCATAAATTGCTAACCAGTATTCAGGTTTCTTTAAGCATAGTCAAAGGCGTGTGTCGGATGCCAGAGATGTCTAATTTTAAACCAGGAGCTAGTAGTTAGTTCCATTATCTTTCCCTCTCTCTTTCTATTTTATATCTGCATTGTGCATAAAATTCTAACTTCGTTCGCAATGTTTGTGGCTTATATGGCTTTATATAAAAGTCAAACCTTTTCTTTAACTTCATTGTTATTTTAAGGTAGGTATACTTGATGATTTTTATTTTATTTATTTGTTTGTTTCTGTTTTTTTTTTTTTATTTATTTTTTTTGAGTTGGGAGTCTCTCTCGGTCGCCCAGACTGGAGTACTGTGGCACGTTCCTGGCCACCGCAGCCTCGACCTGCTGGCCTCTGGCAATCCTTCCGCCTCAGCCTTCCAAGTAGCCAGAACTACAGGCGCTTACTACCACGCCTGGCTAATTTTTTTTTTTTTTAATTTATTGTAGAGACAAAGTCTCACCAAGTTGCCCAGGTGGGTCTCGAACCTGCGGGACTAGGCAGTCCAGTCACCTCGGCCTCCCAAAGTGCTGGGATTACAGGCTGAGCCACCGAGCCTGGCCTATACTTGATTTTTAGAGTTCTTGGATTTGTGATATTCAATCTAGTAGTATATATTTACATTATGTTCTTTTCCTTCTAAAAGCTCTTTATGTATTTGAAAGTGGCTGGCAAGGACACCAAAGGAATGAAACAAATTATGTTGTCTATAGAGTTTCTCACTCTTTGACTTCATTATTCTGTTTTTTTTTAATGTTATGGTTTTAATTATTTCACAAGATCTGACCCTTTTGGACCAAGAAGCAACTGAAGTGTTAATTATTGTTCAACTTAGGGCTTACTTTGTGGTTATAGTTTTTATATGTTGGCATAAAGGGAATTTCTAAAATTAGAGTTTTCACTTAATTTTTAAAAAGTGTGTCCCCACAGGAGAGAATTTTACGCTCTGGTATTTAGTAAAATTCGAGGATAAAGAAACAGCCTTGGCAAAAGCACGATGGGGTGAACACTCCTGAATGTGGTTGCTGGGAGGGCACAGATTTTATGGAATGGGATTTGGCAGTATATATGTCTTTGCCTTGAAGAAATTGTTCATACTGTTCTACTAATTATATTTCCAAAATCTTATCCTAAGAAAAAATTAAAGTTCAACAGATTTATATATTAAAAGATTCATTACAGCTGTGTTTGTGTTTTTTAGTAAAAATTACAAACTACTAAATTTTAGTATTTACAAAATACCAAACTTGCCTTATTTTTGCTTGATTCATGTAATACTATCTGGCCATTCATTTTTTAAAGTTTTGTTTTTAATCTACCCATCTGCATACTGAATTTTTCTTAAGATTCTCAATAATTTAAACAATTAAATACTCAGAATAGAAAAGGACACAGGCTTAAACAGGCATGATTCTTTTTTCTTTTTTTTTGAGTCAGAGTCTTGGTTGCCCAGGCTGGAGCGCAGTGGCATACTCACGGCCACCCCAGCATTGACCTGCTGGGCTCTGGCGATCCTTCTGTCTCAGCCTTCCAATTAGCCGGAACTACAGGCGCACGCTACCATGCCCAGCTAATTTTTGATTTACTGTAGAGTTGAGATCTTGCCAAGTTGCCCGGGCTGGTCTTGTACTTGCGGACTCAGACAGTCCACTTGCCTTGGCCTCCCCAAGTGCTGGGATACAGGCTGAGCCACCAAGCCTGGCCAAACAGGCATAATTCTAATTTTATTTATATTTTGACAACTTTTACTTGGCTTATGAAATAAAGATAGCAAGGAAGTAAGTGTCATTGGTAGTACTTATCTGTTGGTGTGGTATTATAGGTGTTTTAAATTTTATTTTTGTGTTTATATCTTCTATGAGCATGTACAAAATATATACGAGGGGAAAGGAAGTTTTTTAAAAAATAATAAAACAGGCCTCCAAAGTTATGTACTTCAGATATTTCTGTTGGACTTCTAACACTTGAATTCTGTGCTATAGTTTCCTTTGCCTTGAGATTAGCTCTGTAGATACTTGCACAGTGTTTTCCATATTAAGTAAAATTCACCGTTTAGTTGCTAATTTGCCATACAGGTTCATGTATAAACTCTTTAAGTATAACATGTTAATGATGGTATATCCATTTGTTTTCATGTAAGCATTTACTTATGCAACTCTGTTTATTTTACAACTGGTTAATAGGTACTTGAATGATAGGGAGAGGGGCCCTCTTCTTTAAAAGGGCTATCAACCTACGTTAAATAGAAAATTCAAGAACACATTAATAAAAATCAATTGAAAATTTAGGCTGGTTTCATTTTGAAAGAAAAAATACCACTTGCTTCCCTCCTTTCCTCTTTCCTCTCTTGAGACAGGCTCTTGCTATGTTACCCAGGCTGGTCTCGAACTTCTGGCCTCAAGTGATCCTCCTGCCTTGGCCTCCCAAAGTACTGGGATTACAGGTGTGAACCACCATGCCTGGCCACCTGCTTTCTTAATTAAGAGTAAAGGTCATAAAAGTTCATTCACTTAGTTGTAAAAATACTACGCACAGTTAAAGTAGGGGGGAAGAGACTTGCTAAAAATGAGAAATGGAAGATACGAAAATTGGTCATAATAGTTGAAAGTGATGTGGTTTATTTAGGAACCATAATCATGAAGTTTAAAATTATTGTTTGGATAATAGCTTGAGAGTAGAGAAATTATGGAATAATATTTACATTTTCCTCCTTCAAATTAAAAAGTAAAAGTTATAAGTCAGAAACTTTATAATCTGTAAAATGTGGTATTTCATATTAACACATCTGCAATCAGCAAAATTTTCATGTTCCTAATACTGAGAGCAGGTGGAAGTTTAAAAAAACTAAAGCTGGTTGCTGCAAACTTTGGTCATTAAGCGTAAGTGAAATGGTCTTTTCTAAATGGTCACCTTTTTCACAATACAGCTGAAAGTTGGAGATGTATCCAGTATTTGCCTCAGACACTACTCTGACTAG
Organism: Carlito syrichta; assembly: GCF_000164805.1. Taxonomy (NCBI): domain Eukaryota; kingdom Metazoa; phylum Chordata; class Mammalia; order Primates; family Tarsiidae; genus Carlito; species Carlito syrichta. The sequence continues at coordinate 284,518 of NW_007245745.1, forward strand.
CATTCCGTCCTTTGTATTTTTATTTGGATTATAAACTGAATATATATATATTTTCTTCGTTTGCATTGCATCATTACATCACTATCTGTCTCAGTATCACTAATAATTAGTTCACTGGATTCACCTTTGACCTCCAAAATCTCATCAGCATATATTCATTTTCCATAATTATGGCAAGTTATTTTTAACATTGAAGTATGAAAGCCCTGAAATATCAAAATACAAGTATGCAACACTAATCACAACATAATAATGACCAACTTGCAATTTTTACCAGCTACGTAAATCAGTGACAACATTGTGCAGTCGATATCAGATAATTATCCCAATTAACTTTCTCCTTGCCTCACTGTTCATTTTTCAGCAGAATATGATAGCACATACATATAACAGTGTTGCAGTATTCAAAAACAGAATTTACAGAGACATAAATTCATGTCAGTGGTAACCAGGAACAGAATTTGGAGTGACGTAAATTCATGCCAGTGATTGCGAATGAGCTAATACAATAGTTTTTATCATGACAGGGCTCATATAATGGGAAGTGTAAGAAGAGAGGCAGCATACGTTATGGTTAAAAAGACAAACTTTAAAGCCGGGCTCGGTGGCTCAGCCTGTAATCCCGCGCCTTTGGGAGGCTGAGGTGAGTGGATTGCCTGAGCCCGCGGGTTCGAGACCCGCCTGGGCAGCGAGACCTCATCTCTACAATAAATAAAAAAATCAGCTGGGCGTGGTAGCGCATGCCTGTAATTCCGGCTACTTGGAAGGCTGAGGTGGAAAGATCACCTGAGCCCAGCAGGTTGAGGCTGCGGTGGCTGTGAGCGTGCCACTGCACTACAGCCTGGGCGACAGAGTGAGATTCCAATTCAAAAAAAAAAGAAAGAAAGAAAGAAAGAAAGAAAACGGCCGGGCTCCATGGCTCAGTCCTTTGGGTGGCCAAGGCGAGTGGATTGCCTGAGTCCGCGGGTTCGAGACCCACCCGGGCAACTTGGCGAGACCTCATCTCTACAATAAATCAAAAAATCAGCTGGGCGTGGTAGCGCATGCCTGCAATTCCGGCTACTTGGAAGGCTGAGGCGGAAGGATCGCCGGAGCCCAGCAGGTCGAGGCTGCGGTGGCCAGGAGCGGCCACTGCACTCCAGTCTGGGTGACAGAGTGAGACTCCAACTCAAAAAAAAAAAAAAAAAAAAGACAAACTTTAGAATAGACTTGGATTCAAATCCTGGCTACAGAGTTTGAGCTATGTGACCTTGGACGACTTTTTTTCCTCATCCGCTAAATGACAGTAGACCGTTTCATCTGGTTGTTGAGGATGAAGTGAAATTATTTTAAAGCACAGTGTTATGGAGACTGCCTGAAGCATTATAAACTTTTAATAATCTTATGTTTTATAAAAATTTACAATACAGTCCATTCTTTGGTATCTGGGGAATTGGTTCCAGAAGCCTTCCCCTACTGTAGCAAAATCCACAGATGCTCAAATCCCTGGTATAAAATGGTGTATTATTTAAATATAACCTATGTACATCTTCCTGTATACTTTTTTTTAATGCTTTAATTTTTTTTTTTAGAGACAGGATCTTGCTCTGTCACCCAGACTGGAGTACAGTGGTGTGGTCATAGCTCACTGCAGTCTTAAACACTTGGAATCAAAGTGATCTTCCTGCCTTAGCCTCTGCAGTAGCAGGACTATAGGCATGCACTACCACGCCTGGCTGATTTAAAACAATTTTTTTTGTAGAGACATGCTCTCATGCTGTTGCCCAGGCTGGTCTCAAACTCCTGGCCTCAAGTGATCCTCCCTCTTTGGCCTCCCAAAGTGCTGGGATGCCCCTCTGGTATACTTTTAAGTCATTTCTAGATTCCTTGTGACACTTAATACAGGGTAAATGGTCGATATGTTGTATTGTTTGGGGAATAATGACAAGCAAAAAAAGTCTGTACATATTCAGTATAGGCAGCAATGTTTTTTCCAAATATTTTTGTCCTGAGCTTGGTTTAATCCATGAATGTGGAAATCACAGATAAGGAGGGTTGACTGTATTCACAAATTTCTTTAGAAATTTGCATAGCTTGTCTGTGTTAATGTTTGAATTACTAGATATTGTACATACGTTTAGAAACTTAAATCTGGAATTTTAATTTTTTAATTAAAGACTTCATCGCCTGATTCTTCCAATGAAAATTCTCCGGCAACTCCCCCAGATGAACAAGGTCAAGGTGATGCGCCACCACAGTTTGAAGATGAGGAACCTGCATTTCCACATACCGATCTGGCAAAGTTGGATGACATGATCAACAGGTAAAGTTGATTTAGTTTTGGTTTTTCATGTGTGTAATTTGCAAGAAAACCAACCAAGTTTCTCAGCAGTGTTTCTAGTAGTGGATACGAGAAGAGAAAGTATACAGGAATGTCATAGTAATCCCACAGCCTCCTTAATAGTCTTCACATCTTAGTCACTGCCACATACTGCCAAATACTTTGTAACCCATGGTTCTTAGTGGATTTATTTATTTTTGAGTTAGGGTCTCACTCTGCTCCCAGGCTGGAGTGCAGTGGCTTGATCATGGTTCACCACAGCCTCAACCTCCTGGGCTGAGGCAATCAATCCTTCAGCCTCAGCCTCCTGAGTAACTAGGAATACTGGCATGTGCCACCATGCCTGGCTAATTTTTTAATTTTTTTGTAGTAGTGAGGTCTTGCTGTGTTGCCTAGGCTGGTCTTGAACTCAAGCAATACTCCCCCGCCTTAGTCTTCCAAAGTGTTGGGATTATAGGCATGAGCCACTGCACCTGGCTGTTGGTTGCTGTTTGACAGTACCTTTAATAATTTTGGGATGCCCTGTGGTAAACCAGGTCATTAGGAGATTGAATTCTCAGATCCTGATCCTTGAACTCTTGACTGGTCTGAGACATTTAACAGTCTCTTACCTATTTGGCGTTTTTTTTTTTTTTTAATCTTTGTCTCATAGAACAGTGTAATTTTTCATACTTCCTCATCCCCATCCCACCCCCACACACTTTGATTATTTTGTGGAAGACTCCAAGAGAGTCAAGCTTTAAACTTCTGTGCTGGGGAAGAAAAAGATTCAAGAGGCTAAGAGAAGAGCATGTCAAGGAATCACATATGACTGTGGTCTTCACTAGGCTCAACAAGTGAGTGCTAGGCAGGTGTGACACATTCCATCCTCACTCCCCCAAAGGAAAGTACAAAACACATGACCTTATGGGCACAGGCACTTGGCTTACTGAGGTTTTTGATTGTATTTCACTTTAGGAAAAGAAGTCCAACACTATTAAGTACATAATATCAGGAAATATTAATTCTTAACATTAAAAATACGGAATGCGTAAGTAATATGCATGCATTGCTAAACATAGAAATATATTATGTAGGTAAATTTTTTTATAATTTCCCCTTATATACACGCATTTGAACCAAAATTTACTGCTAACAATCAGGAGAACATGTTAACATTAGGGAGTACATTCTTCCAGTTTATGTTTACTATCATATGTGAATTGAGTTTTCCACAAATCATGGAATTCTTACTATTTTTGTAACTTACTTTTTTCAGTTCATTTATCTTGAATGTTTTTCTTTTGAAAATACATTTATTGTTTTTAATAGTGTATTTAAAAGAATACGTGAAGTGTGAGTCTGGCAGATGCCTATAGTAATGATGTGCAGTGAATTACAGTCGAACAAAAACTGTATGAAGCTGTTCATAGTGGTCCCTGACTGTTCTCAGTAGCAGAGATATTATAGCAGAAGGTTGTAGTTTTGCCTTTTGATATTTGTCTAGTGGTGGGTTTTTTTTATTTTTTGATTTTGGTTTTCGGTTTTTTTGAGTCAAGAGGTTCACTCTGTCCCCTGGGCTGGAGTGCCATGGTTACCGCAAACTTGACCTGCTGGGCTCAGGTGATCCTTCTGCCTTGGCCTTCCAAGTAGCTGGGACTGTAGGTGCATGCCACCACGCCCAGCTAATTTTTCAATTTATTGTGGAGACAAGGCCTTGCTATATTGCTCAGACTAGTCTCGAACTCCTGGATTCAGTCAGTCCTGTTGCCTCCACCTCCTAAGGTGTTGGGATTGCAGGCATGTGCCACTATGACTGGCCTAGTGATTGTTAATAAAGTACTTCTTATGCTAACTAGAGGACTAAAGTTACATGTTAGTAGTTCCCCAGGGAGAAAAATGCAAATGACATTTTTTAGTGTAAATAAAAACTGTAGCAAAGGTAGTTAATATACATTTGTTGCTAATAGATTATCTGGTAATGAAGTACCTTTTATTAAAATGCGTTGGAGATATTTGGGGATTTTGCCATCTCTTAGTACAGAGATTAAGGGGTGGATGGAAGAAGGCTTGTTCTTCTGGGGAGCAGTGGGTCATTTGGGTGCTGGTGAGGAGGTAGGGCTAGGGAAAGGATGGGTGCCTAGATGGTTGAGCCGCCCCTGGGACCAGAGAAAGCACCTCCTGGGCATATACTACTTCCTTATTTGGAGGACACCTGAGGAGGCATGGATACTTTGAGATCCATAGCTCATGTACCCTTTAGAAGAAAATTGATGAATTAAAAGGAATCGAGGAGGAAATCAGTCCTTTGCCTCCACAGTTTGTGAGAAAGTTCAGGACAACTAAGCTTTATCGTAATCTCTTCTCTAACCCAAATCCTGAAAGAGCACTTTCCTGTGAACTTTAACAGTAAGTATCCATGATACCTAATTATTGATATTTAATTATTATACTACTTCTGTATTCTGTTAAAATAATTTTATGTTCTGTTATTAAAATTATTTTATGTATCTCATTGCTATATCTTTTGGTTGACAGTACCTTTTAAAAGCTCTGTTAAGACAACAGATGGTGCTTAGTCCCACAAAGCAGGATATTCCGCCAACCCTGTTTTAAATATTTAATGTTATTTTAATATTTAATAGTTTTGTAGTGAGGTAATTGTAATTAGTAACTCATTTTTAGTGCCTCTTTTAGTGCACAACCAATAAGCATCTTTTTATTATATTAACACTCTTAGGCCTCGCTGGGTGGTTCCAGTTTTGCCGAAAGGAGAATTAGAAGTGCTTTTAGAAGCTGCTATTGACCTTAGTAAAAAAGGTAAGTTTAGATGTTGTTGTGCTTTCCATAATATGTGCTACTAGGTATACTTTCTTCCATTACAGACACTTTCTGTGGCTTATGAGCAAGGACTTGTATCCTTTGGACAACCTTTAAGAGTGTTTTTGAACTCTCTGAAGCTAGACATAAAATTTATGTATATTCGTCTTTCTAAGGAGCATATCATCGTTTAGTCAGATTTACTAAGGGGTTGTCACTCGAGGTTAACCATTGTTAACATAGGGTCTTATCTGTTGAGGGAAATAAAATATACAAAAGAACATTTTTATAATTAAGTACTCTATAGGTGGTGGTTGGTACGTATGATAGACAAGATATATCTGCTTCCTCCCTCTGGTATTTATGTTGAGCCATGTATGTTCTCAAGATATATGTACTATATAAATCTATAAATTGTTTATGCTTGCCCTTTTCTGAAAAGGATACTGACTACTTTCCTGAAGTGGCAATGAATCAGGATGTGTGGATTTTTGTACTTAGAATCTTTATCTGTCATTCTTTGAAAAATACCATTTTATTAATACTATGTTTTTAATATAAACTCTGTAGCTTACATGTTTGTTCTTTATTAACACACAGAAAAGGTATGATTTTTTTCTCTAAAAGACTTAGAAGATGAAGCTTCAGGTTTTAAAAAGCCAATAAAAAGAAACCTGGTGTTTTTCATTTATTTGTCCAGAAGTAAAAGCTTAATGTTGGTATTAATCATTTTTTGCTTTTGTTTTTGTTTTGTTTTGTTTTTTTGAGTTGGAGTCTCACTCTGTCGCCCAGACTGAATGCAGTGGCTGCTCCCGGCCACTGTAGCCTCGACCTGCTAGGCTCCAGCGATCCTTCTGCCTCAGCCTTTCAAGTAGCTGGAACTACAGGCGTGTGCTACACACCCGGCTAATTTTTGATTTATTATAGAGATGAGGTCTCGCCAAGTTGCCCAGGCGGGTCTCGATCCTGAGGGCTCAGGCAATCCACTCACCTCAGCCTCCCAAAGCGCGGGATTACAGGCTGAGCCACCGAGCCCGGCTTATCAGTTCATTTTTTAAGGCATTGGAGATTAAAATAAAAAAAGTTACATTTTATTTTATGAAATAGGATAGCCATGGATGTGCTGTAACTAACAATAGGCAGTCTCACAATTGTAACTGATTATTATCAAAATTAGCACGTTTAGTACCTTGTTTGAGTTCATCTTACTTCATGGCAAGGGAAAATTGAATTTATCTTAACAATAATTACCCCTCTTGTATTTTGGCTTTTTTTTAGATTAGAAAATATAGTTTATTTAGAAGTAAATTGGACGGGGGGTGGGGAGTTTCACCTCACCAAGGTGGGGGGAGGGGGCCAAAGCTAGGAAGCTTGGTGACAGCCATAGGTCAAAGAGCACTTGGCCACATCAGAGTCTAACAAGACATTGGCTACCCCTCTTGTTTAAAGATCATGTCTTTATGCCTTCTTAGTCTTGTAAAAATAATAAACTATGAAAACACATGATCAGATTACAATTTTTTTTTTGCCGCTCAGATTTCTTATGTTCATGTATACATTTATTCACCAATTCAGCAAATTTTTGAAGACGTATGGCTAAGTATTTTCTAAATCCTGATTATAAAGTGATAGGTGAAAGCAGAAATGGTATTTCACTTAATAGCATTGACATTCAGTGAGCATGTTTCCCTTTCTCTCCCATATTTTTTTCTTTATCTTTTCTTTCTTTCTTTCTTTCTTTTTTTTTTTTTAAAGAGACAGAGTCTTGCTTTGTTACCAGGGTGGAGTGCAGTGGTGCGGTCATGGTTCACTGTAACCTTGAACTCCTGGGCTCAAGTGATCTTTTGTCTTGGCTGCCCAAAGTGCAGGAATTACAGGCATAAGCTATTGCACCAGTCCCATATTTCTTTTCTGAGACCGTAGTTATTTTAAACCAAGTTCAAATTTCTTAAAGTTTAGATGTCATCCCTTTTGTACAATCAAAATCAGCTAGTACTTTCTGTACAAATTGAATACTTTTTCATTTTGCCATTGAGTTCAAAATTTTCTTTGGGAGGCCTATGGCTCTGTTGCCTTTCTGAAATAAAGGAAATACGTAAAGGAACAGAGATACTAAGATAGTGAAAGAGACTAATAAAAAAGGCAAGACAATTCATTTTATATGAGCATACATTTATAGAATAATAAGGATATTAATGCTAAGTGTATGATTTATAACCAAAATAAGGCCAGGCATGATGGCTCCCACCTGTAATCCCAGCACTTTGGGAGGCAGGCGAGAGGATTGTGTGAGACTGATTGTCAAGTCTGCAACATGGCGAGACTTTGTCTTTACAGTAAATCAAATTAGCCAGGCATGGCAATGCATCCCTGTAGTTTGGGCTACTTGGAAGGCTGAGGCAAAAAGATCGCCTGAGCCCAGTAGGTCGAGGCTGCAGGGGCTGTGATTGTGCCACTGCCCTCCTGCCTGGGCAACAAGAATTATACTCCGAATTTAAATGAATGAATGATTTTAAAAGTACTTGTAAAATGTTAGTTTTTAAGTTTTAAGGCTTTTCAAGGAGTAAAATAATTTGAAGTATTTAAATTCCCTTTCACATGGTACTCGTAACTATTTGACCAACTCTTAGACATCTTATGATAGTGTTGAGCTTTTCCCCAAAGTTAGTCTGCATTTCTTATGTGTCATTTAACAGTTTATAATTATTTATTACCTTTTATCACATATTAAACATTGTAAAAACAAACAGATAAATATGTTGTTTACAATAATTTTTCTCCCTTTTTTTTAGGCCTTGATGTTAAAAGTGAAGCATGTCAGCGATTTTTTCGAGATGGACTAACAATATCATTCACTAAAATCCTTACAGATGAAGCAGTGAGTGGCTGGAAGTTTGAAATTCATGTGAGTCCCTCATTTGACTTTAAAAATGAGGTTTACGTAGTGATGCCTATGGGTGGGGAGGAGTGGAAGAGAGTGTGTGTGTATAGTATAATTGATCCATTAACTAAAGGATCTAAAAATGAAAAACTTTTAAAAAATAATTTTTATAAATTATTCTCTCTTTTGAATGCAGCTTGTTCATTTAGAATTAGCATGAGATTCATAGTTAGAAAACTTTATTTTCATGTATTTCCTGGCTTCTCAAATATCTTGTGATCTTAGGCAAGTTAACCACATTTCATTGAAAATGTGATGGTATCAATTGTAAGGAGTACTATTATTTTATGGCTTATTAAGGAAGAAAAACATTCAAGATAGGGTATCTCATACATCTGGGTCAGCAAAGGGCCAGTGTAGAATAATGAGCTTACCATGCAGAAAGGGACAACAGAGAAATGTGCGTGTCTCAATTTTGACACCTGGTGAAAGGAGCGAAAAAATTCTGAAAATTTTAAAACCACAAGCCAGCATTCAAATAGTTTTTGTAGTCTGAATTCAAATTAGTTGTGATTTTAAAAAATCCTTAAGTGGGCTGGGTGCAGTGACCCACGCCTTTAATCCTAGCACTTTGGGGAGACCAAGGCAGGAGAATTGCTTGAGCCTGGAGCTTGAGACCAGCCTAAGCAACATACTGAGACCTCATCTCTACAAAAAATCAAAAAAATAAGCTGGGCATGGTGGTGTGCATCTGTACTTCCACCTAGTGAGAAGGCTGAGGCAGAAGGATCTCCTGAGTTGAGGAGGGTCGAGGCTGTGGTGAGCTGAGATCAAGCCATTGCACTCCAATCTAAGCAACAGTGAGACTCCAACTTAAAAAAAAACAAAAACCTTAAGTGAAGAGCTTCAAGTGGTTTCAGATCTATAGTGTCCCCAAGTGACTAGCAGAGGCAAACACAAATCCTCTCTATAAATAATTTCCATTTTGGAAAATAGTAATATACTATTAATTGATTATAAGATACATTCAGATTCCAGAGATCTTAAAATGTGAAAAAGTAGGCTGGGCTCGGTGGCTCAGCCTGTAATCCCAGCACTTTGATAGGCCAAGGCAAGTGGATTGCCTGAGCCCACAGGTTTGAGACCCACCTGGGCAACTTGGAGAGCCCTCGTCTCTACAATAAAATAAAAAATTAGCTAGGTGTGGTAGTATGCGCCTGTAGTTCTGGCTACTCGGAAGGATTGCCAGAGCCCAGCAGGTTGAGGCTGCAGTGGCCAGGAGCACTCCAGTCTGGGCAACAGAGTGAGACTCCCAATTCAAAAAAAAAAAAAAATAGTGAAAAAGTGTGTGTCTTAACTGATAAAATGTCATAATTACTGTAAGTCTCTGTTCCTTGTTTATACTATGGAAATGGTCATAACATGTAAAGCAGATAATATTTTTGTGGTCTGTGACCTAATGCTCAAATATGACCATGGCATAAAAATCCCCAAATCATCTGAATCAATGTTTAATTTTATAAGTTTAAAAATGGAAACTCTGAAAGTGGTGTCAGACTTTTGCATTGAGGTTTAGATAGCAAATCTTCTCCATATTGGATGATTGACATAGTGCTTCGATTGTAGAATTGCTGCCTCTAGTGTACACATTCCAAAGAGGGAAAAATGGTAGTTTGCTTCTTACCTGTGGACATAGAGCAGGAATAGAGAACTTATGACACTCACTTCATTTTGTCAGCCATAGCAAATGACTTTGGAAAGTAGGTACTATATAAATTATGAAGTAAATAAATGCTAGTTTGTGTTTTGAAATTTGGTTAGACCTCAGTATTAGTGAAATTAATATAATTCAAAAGATTAATGTAGAAAAACGGAGAGATCATTATTAGGATATAATTATAATTACGATTAGAAGGTATTTCTATTTGATCTTATAAATCACCTTTCCCCCTTATATAACAGAGATGTATTATTAATAATACTCATCGTCTGGTGGAGCTATGTGTGGCCAAGTTGTCCCAAGACTGGTTTCCACTTCTAGAACTTCTCGCCATGGCCTTAAATCCTCATTGCAAATTCCATATCTACAATGGTACACGTCCATGCGAATCGGTTTCCTCAAGTGTTCAGTTGCCTGAAGATGAACTCTTTGCTCGTTCTCCAGACCCTCGATCACCAAAAGTATGTCGATTTGTGATTTTCTAAATCAATCACAATTGTTTTGCTCTAATACAGAACCTTTAAAGACCTGAACCTCCTCTTAGCATAGGAGAAGAGTAATTTTATATTACTCTTAAAGGGAATTGGCGCTAATTTATGTTTTAGATTCTTTATTTTGTACCAAAGCTATGTTCTGTCTTTTGTTTCTAATGCTAAGATTTTCTATGTTTAAAGTCTGACAGTAAAATTGGTGTTGACACTTTAAATGAAAACATGCACAACTGGGAATCCTTTTCATAGCCATGTTCTTCTAGTTCAGTGCTTATGGCTGTTTTTTTTTGTTTTTGTTTTTTTTGTCCATGTGTAATTAGTCCCTATTGTCTTTTGCTCAGTCTCTTTGGAAATAGTCATAATTTGGGCTAGTATGAAACAGACCATAGTTTTCCTTTGGAATAGGGTAGATTTACTTTCTTGACCAAGTCCAATCTTTAGATATTATAAGATTTTAAATCGAGTATATCCTGTAAATACTAATTATACATCATGAAGTTAAATTACAGTAATTAGAAATGAAAGCAGGATAGTAAATCTTTTAAATCCTGCTTGAATATGTATATTCTGTACATAAACATAAGTTTGCTGTATTGGTGTAAACAGATTATACTCTTAAAGTTTTAAAACTATTTTCCTAAACTAAGCTTCGTTTAATAAATATTTAAAATAACCGTACAGTTTTTAAATACCAGAATTTAGGAGAGACATTTTAAATATTTGGGTCTCTAAAAAAATTTTTTTCTAACCAGTGAGAAATATTTGAAGTCATATACAGTACTTGGTTTAGTCTATTAGAAGCTGAAATCATCAAAATATGTTGAACTTTTTTGAGATTTTTCTGATATTCTCCAGTTCATTTTGTTGCCACTAGACAGCTTATTTTTGCTTGAGTAGTTCAGATTAATGTGTAAAGAATGGCAGTCCTCAAAATAAAAATTTTAATCTATACCTGTATTTCTTTTTTTATTTTTATTTTATCGTTTGTTCTGTTGGTCAGCAGTCTACAATTTAAGATATTCATTAGGAACAACTTGATTTAACATGGCTAAATACAAAATTTTCAGGTGACTTTTGGTTGAAGATATGTTTATATCTTTAATAGCATTTAAGAGTACAATTTTTTTTTATATAGCCAAAATTGTGGTTAATGCAGGAGAAGCAAATTGTGATGTTACCTACTCATTTACTTCTTACTGAAATTGTAGATATTTTGTTTGATCATATTGCTAAAGTATTGTATAAACTTTTAAAAAATTGAATAAACGATGATATATTTGGCAGAATTTACAACCATATCCCTAGTTGGATGCAGACACCATGATATAATGAAGAACCTAGGGGAAATGTGAAAGTCCATATGTTTTTTCTTATTCTCCAAAGGTGGTAGTGGCAAAATTCACATCATCAAACTTGGCTGATGAGGGTAAACTTTCTATAGATTACTGTATACGTAACTAATTTTGTAGTGACTTCTGTTAGCCATTGAGAAATTTCAAGTTACACAGCTTAAAAGTTTGTTTTACTAGGAATATTTTGAGTTTTAATTCTTAAATCATCCTCTAGAGTTTTTACTAGGTTTTCCCTTCCACTTCTACTTCTCTCTACATTCCCTGCCCCCTAGAATACACGGAACTTCTGTTGCCCCAACTTCGACCCATGACAAAACTAAAGCTGTCAAGGACTATCTATAAGTGTTACCCATCTCTTACCTAGTCTGAAAATGTTTGAGATTATTTATTCAAACATTAAAAATACAAGAAAAACTTCACTGATTGAGACAGAAGGTCTCAGGTGATATTCAACTGTTTTATCTTTAAGAAAAAGGATCTTACGCAATAGTACAGGTAAAGCTACATTTGAAGAATCTGACAAGTTCTTGGCTGTGTGATCATTTTAAATTTTTCTAGCTAGGTGTTTCTCTGCCAGTCTTGACAACTTACAGCCAGATAAGGAAGGTTTTTGTTCACAGCTGCTAAAGCTAGCTTATTAACTGTACCTTGCTTTGAAGCACTCTGAGTATTCCTAAGTTGCTTAAACATATATTGTAGCTGAAGAAATAGGGAAAGATTCGCTTTAGACTGGTTCTCTACTTGGTGTGCACATGCTATTTTATATATAATGTAGAACTATTGTGTTTATCAGTCTACTAGTCTTCATTCCATTTACTGAAGAAATAAAAATATATTACATAATGTGCATATACTTACAATTGCTGAATGCAGAAAGGAATCTGGTGAATTTTAAGTACTCAGAGTTTTAATGGTTTTCAGTTAGTCTTTAAAAAAAGTAAAAAGATAAGAAAACACTGTAATGACTACCTTATATTGACCTATGCTAGTAGACTTTAGAGAATTTAGTTGACTTAGATTCTCATAAAACCATATCATAACTACCATTAGCGACCGTATTTTCTTTTTAAACAAGCATTAAAAATAGAACCATTTATTAAGCATCTTCTCTTTTTCCTGGATATTTTTAAAATAGTTGTAGAAATTATTTTTCTTTAAGACTTAGTAGAGAAATTGCCTTTTTCCTCTCAGTGGCTTCTAAAATGTGGTCTTTTAGAAGAAGGCCAAGGTATAAAAGGTTGCCTTAGGTGCCTTAACTTCCAGATGCATTAGATTCTTATAGTCATGCAGCCTTTTATTTTTTTTTTTTTTGCTTATAGACATGCTTTTAGCTACACAGCTGTTGCCTATCCCAGCTGCATTTTACTTTGAGTGTCTGCTGTTTCTTAAAGAAGAGATTGAAAGACAATCCATGCTTTTAAATGGTGCTACTTCTAAGAGGAGGAGAAGTAGGTGCATTCATTTAAGTCAGCAAAGATACCAACCAGCATATTCTAGTTAGGAACAGCAGATATTAATACCAGGGGTTAGTTTTTAATTCACTCTCAGACTTTAAGATTATTATTTACAGCTACAACAAGAAATGGATTCAAAATCCATTTTATTATGTTACAAAGTAGCTTTTTAAAAATATTTTTTGAAGTCATTTTACCTCAATATTGTTTAATACAAAGTATTTTAATATAATTAGAAGATACTCATTCTTATATGGTAGAATAGCTGAAATGGAAGCATGACTTATAATTCCTGTTCACTTGCTATGCAACTGTGCCCCAGCAATCTAATCTGTATTAGCTATGTATACTGCTTCTATCTTTGCTGTGAACAAAATGCAATATTTTGTGGCATTTTTAAAGATGATTAGACATAATTTGTTTTATTGAATTTACTGTTTCTAGTATGTTTCAATAAAGGTTAGTACTTTTTTCCTCCTAAAAGTAGGGAGTTAACTTTTTTTATTTAATTGTATTGCAGGGTTGGCTAGTGGATCTTCTCAACAAATTTGGCACTTTAAATGGGTTCCAGATTTTGCATGACCGTTTTATTAATGGATCAGCATTAAACGTTCAAATAATTGCAGCCCTTATTAAGTAAGTTAAGTTTTTAAATCAATGTTCAGTGTACTATAGAAGTTGCTGTTTTGCAGCTAATATAAATAGTATGAGAGTTTAGTCTTGAATTGATTTTAAGAAAACCGAGTATTACAGGAGTTTTATGTGTTTCTTATTTCAGACCATTTGGACAATGCTATGAGTTTCTTACTCTTCATACAGTGAAAAAGTACTTTCTTCCAATAATAGAAATGGTTCCTCAGTTTTTAGAAAACTTAACTGATGAAGAACTGAAAAAAGAAGCAAAGAATGAAGCCAAAAATGATGCTCTTTCAATGATTATTAAATCTTTGAAGAATTTAGCTTCAAGGGTTCCAGGACAAGAAGAAACTGTAAAAAACTTAGAAATATTTAGGTTAAAAATGATACTTAGGTAAGATACTTACCTTTTGAAATAATTATATATGTGACTTTTTAGAATCATACTTACCACTGAATTTCTCTATTACAGATTATTGCAAATTTCTTCTTTCAATGGAAAGATGAATGCGCTGAATGAAGTTAATAAGGTGATATCTAGCGTATCATACTATACCCATCGGCATGGTAATCCTGAGGAGGAAGAGTGGCTCACAGCTGAACGAATGGCAGTAAGTCTTTCGATTCTTCTTTTTATGAATAAGAATCTACTGAGAACAAAAATTAGAATAGTTCTAGTCAAAATTAATAATATTAACATTTTAAAGTAAACCTTGAAATTGGGAGGTGTTTCGGTTGATTCATAACTCTGTTAATCCTGAGAACTTTTGTCGTAACATAGTTTATTATTCAGTAGTGATATGGGTAACTTAGCACATCTTTTATAAACTTACTGTTGAATGTGGTATTCTGAAGTAATTATTAGCTAATTGGGAGGGCAGGTAGTTGATTGAAATGGAATAGTTATATGTGATCTAGGGAATGGATTGGGTAGTATCTGGTACCTAATAAAGGAAGTGGATAGTACAGAAAATGGTATTATGTGTATAGAAACTTTTGTTGCAATTGGACATTGCCACATTTTTATTGTATTTTACAGAAATATCTGTAACAGATTAGAAATAAAAGACTGGATTCCATGGCTCCTGCCTGTAACCCCAGTGCTTTGGGAGGCTGAGGCAGGAGGATCACTTGAGTCCAGGAGTTAGAGACTACAGTGAATTATGATTTTGCCACTGCCCTCTCGCCTGGGTGACAGAACGAGACCCTGTCTCTTGAAAAAGATATATATATTAGAATTAAAAAACGGAGTCTTTATCAGCTGAGAAGTATACTTCTGTTACTCTTTTGAGCCTATTCTTTATCAATAATCTGATGATTATAAAATCATATAGTGTGAATTGCTACCTATTTGAATCATGAGTTAGCACTTTTGTTGATGTAGGTATTAAATTAATACTAGTCAAGCAACCTAGCATAGTGTCTTAGAAACACTGTGGAAGCATGCAGATTTGATTCGGATTTCAGTTTCAGCATCTGTGAGCCTGTTTACTTTTCTGTAATAGGATAATGTATCCTTTACTAGGAGTGTTTAGAAGATTAAAGAGCTAGTGGATAAGCAATAATAGTGTCTAGCATGTCGTAACCAGTTAATAAATAAAAGTAAAAAGTATAGAGTACCTTTTTCCTAAGGTCAAAACATGATTCTGTGGCAAAACTTATATAAGGAATCCGAAGATCCTAAAATTGGTCCTTTACCCACCCACGTAAATCATGGTGATTGTTGTGCATGTGAATATTTTTTGGAGTGTTGGAGTGTATTTTTAATTTATGGGATCATTTTTTTTGTGTGGCAAATTCAGTGTTAGGAAATTAGTGATTTTCTTTTCATAGTTTTCCATTGAAACAGTGAGCATATTGGTGTATTATATTTTGTTTTTTAATGCCTTACATTGTTTAATAGTGTGAGCAATATTTTTTTTAAAAAGCTGTGTTTCAATTTCTGCTTAGAAACAAATTTTTGAATTACATTTAGGAATGGATACAACAGAACAATATCTTATCCATAGTCTTGCGAGATAGTCTTCATCAACCACAGTATGTAGAAAAACTAGAGAAGATTCTTCGTTTTGTCATCAAAGAAAAGGCTCTGACCTTACAAGATCTTGATAATATCTGGGCAGCACAGGTAAGGAATTTAAGTTATTTAGTTTTTAAAAGAAAGGCACTGAAAAAATACAGTAGTTGTCATGAAATGAAATGCAGGCTGGTATTGTTTGCCATTCATTGTATTTAAATTCGAGTTATATTTACAGAAATCCTGCTGGGAGTCTTTTAAGTAGCCAGGAATATTTTTTAAATAAAAAATAATATGCCATGTACTGTGTTTTGTAATAGTTGGCAATTTGTAGATGGTTTTAAAGAGGCAAACAGTAAAATAATAAATTTATAGAAAGAATGTAAGACATCTATAATTGGTTTCTTCAGAGACTTAATAGAAGAAACCTCCAATGTCAAGAGAGTTTAATCACTCAATTATTTATAAAGACCTGTAATAATTATTCCAGTGGATTTGCAACTTTTCAGAAGGATTGGTAATGTTTTTGGTTTCAGAGCTAGAAACTGTAATTCATTCTATCATGACAGTTTTCTACTCATGGATTACTTGGGAAGCATTGTTGAGTTCTAGATTATAAAACTTTGTTTTTATAGTGTATATAAACCACAAAAAGTTAGTTTTCCCATTGAGTATTATAGTTCCAGTTTTGAAACAATACCATTAATATACCTTCTTTTTCTCCTATTTACAGTGTTAAAATTGGTATGTTAAACTCAAACTGTGACAAAAGTTCATGTGAATTTTAAAAGTACAAATCAGCCATGTATATCAAGAAATTGACTTGCCAGATTTTAGAGGGCAGTTCTAGAACATTTTATTATTTTTAAAAGTTTAAGAACTTTTTTATGTTATGTAATTAAATGGAAGAGATGATAATACTTTATTAATGTTTGTCTGCCCTTAATATATATTACTTACCTGCTATTCAAACTCTAGCGTGTTATGATTTCGTTTTTATTTGTTTTTCAATAGGCAGGGAAACATGAAGCCATTGTGAAGAATGTACATGATCTACTGGCAAAATTGGCATGGGATTTTTCTCCTGAACACTTGATCATCTTTTTGATTGCTTTAAGGTAATTGTTAACATAGCAAAGTATTACCATTTTGTTTTATTATTTTTAAGTTCTACCATTTTAGTTTATTATTTTTTGAATCGTGGTCTCTCTCTGTCACCTAGGCTGAAGTGCAGTGGCACAATCATGACTTAAACCACAGCCTCAAACTCCAAGGCTCAGATGATCCTTCCGCCTCAGCTTCCTGAGTAACGGGTTATAGGCACGTGCCATCAGGCCTGGCTATTTTTTTTTTTTTCCTTCCTGTAGAGACGAGGTCTTGCTATGTTGCCTAGGCTGGTCTTGAACTCCTGGGATCAAGCAGTCCTCCCACGTCAGCCTCCCAAAGTGCTTGGATTACAGATGTGAGCTGCTCTCTGGCTCTGTTGTATTTTTAATAGAATTGATTCATTTGATCACTGAGTTGCTCTTAGCAAGTAAATATGTAAATAGAAATCTCATTACACAGTCTCTGGTATGAAGGAATTAGCCATTGTTTTCTTTTTCAGTGAGAACTTGATGTTCATTTTTTTGTAATGGTCCCCATAAATAAGGAATCTTACTATTTTTCAAAACTCAGGGGTTATCACTTTGGATTTCTTACCCCTGGAAATTTTTGTATTTTGGTTCAAGCAAATTGTAGGACTATAGAGAAGGATAATTGCAAAGGTGACAACAAGAGTATACCAATATCCAGGTATTCTGGGGTCATATGCACAGCAAAATGGGACTTAATGGAAATGTATTTCATAAAGTAGCCCAAGAGCCCGTACAGTTATATATGCGTTGTTGTGATCATGCACTTTTTAAGGCCAAGTTGTATAATCACCAAGGCCTCAACTTCCAAAGCTTAGGCGATCCTTCTGCCTCAGCCTCCTGAGTAACATCTTTGTACATTTGGTAGGGTTGGATTTTATATGCCAAGCAGTCAGTGCATTTGTGGATTAAGAACATAAAACCTTATGGCAGTGTTCACAGAGAGTCGTTTTATTACTTGGCATTAGATATGAGATCACCAAGGTTTCTTTTTTAAAGATAACAATTACACTGACTGATGGGAACATAAATTGCTATAACCACTTTGGAAAATAGCTTGGTATTTCTGGTAAAGTATAACGTTCTCATGACTTAGCAGTGTGGCTTCTGAATATATACCTGAGAAACTCATGCTTATGTGCACCAGCATACATGTTCAACAACACTTATAACCAAATTATTTATAATAGCAAAAAACTGCTGTGTAGAATACATAATGAGTAGAATGGATAATTGTGAAATGTTCATATGATGGAGTGCTTCATGGCCACAAGAGTGAGCAAATTAGAGTAACTTAACCATATGAACGTGTCTGATAAACAGAAAGTTGAAGAAAGGAACAAAATCACACAAGGATTCCTATACCTTGATTACATGAACACAAACATCAGAAATAGACCCAGCTGGCTTCTGGGGCACTGCTTATAATGTGTTGTTTTTGACCTGGGTAATTGTATACTGTAATAATGGTATAGGTTTGTATCTTTCTAGGTACAGTAGAAGAACAAAAATAGTAGCATTTACTGGTGACCACCTCAGACATGTGAACTAATAATTGCTAGCTATGATACCTGTGAGTCTGTCTTTTAAGCAGGTTTCTCAGATGAGTCTTATGTACATTAAAATAGTGCTTTATGGAAAAAGCTTTATGCTTTATGTAAGAATTGCCCCCTTGTGGAAAAATGTATTTAGAAAGGAACAAAGTATTGAGTGAATCTTTTGTGCATTTTTAATGATTTTTTTATATATGTAAAAGGAAAAATTTTTAAACATTTTTTAATCCATTGAAATACATCAAAGGAAGCTGAAATATAATAGAATTGGTTATCATGGTTAATTGCAATATATTTTTAATCTTGTGATGACTTTTGAAATGGTGATATGTGACCAGTGATGACCATGATAGGAGATGGAAATTGTTACTACATTCTCTGGATTCTCCTCTTTTTAGGATGGTTTATATATAATTTCTTCGTGTCTTTCCCCCCTTTGGCTTTTATATTTTGTTTACTGAGCACTTGTCATTTGGTAACAAGCACCTTTTTTTGAGGTGTTGATGAATCTAGCAGTTCTTACGGAGTGTGTCTCGAAAGCTTTTACTAAACGTGATTTGATTTTAGAAGGTGAGATCGCCAAATTCTAGACACTAGACAATTCAATGATTTTAGAAGGAAGCATGACGTCTAAATCTTTGTAGTTCTTTATAGATTGCAACCAAATGGTTCCAAATTTGTTTATTAGACTTTGCTTTATATACTCAGATTCTAGTTTTTAAATGTTTGAGTTCTAAGTAAATCTTTGTTTTCTTTCTTTTTTTAAGAACTTCTGAGCTCAAAGCAGTTCTCCCACCTCAGCCCCCCAAAGTGTTGGTATTAAATCTTTGTTTTCTAGCTGGACGTTGTGGCTCACGCCTGTAATCCCAGCACTTTGGGAGGCTGAGACGAGAGGATTGCCTGATTCCCCCATGGATTCGAGACCAGCCTGGGCAACATGGCAATACCTCGTCTCTACAGTAAACCAAAAAATTAGCTGGACATAGTGGCACACACCTGTAGTTCCAGCTCCTTGGAAGGCTGCAGTGGGAGGATCGCCTGACAGGTCAGGGCTGCGGTGGCCATGAGTGTGCCACTGCACTCCAACCTGGGCGACAAAGTGAGACTCTGACTTTAAAAAAAAAAGAGAGAGAATAAGAATAAGAATAAGTCTTTGTTTTCTTAAGTAGTTATATCAATTTAGTATCATTAAGACTTTCCTATTCTTGCCAGCATTTGTTTTTGTCAGTATTATGAATTTTTGACAGTCTGCTTGGTGTGTGAAATGTTTCCTCGTTTGTAGTATTAGTTTTTATATCCTTAATAATGAAATTGAGTATCTTTTCATATATTTTTGAGCTATTTGCTTTTTGTGTGTGTGAATGTCTATTCAAGTCTTACTTATTTTTCCCATGTTATTGTTTTTTAGGTATTCTTGACATATTCTGAATGCTAATCCTTATCATTTCTATAGTTAAAAAACTTTATCCCAGTTTGTGGTTAATCACGCACCTTATGGTTGCTTTGGTTGAACAGATGTTCTTTTCCTTTTCTTTTTTTTTTTTTCCACTCTGTCGCCAGACTGGAGTGCAGTGGCCGCTCCCGGCCACCGCAGCCTCGACCTGCTGGGCTCCGGCAATCCTTCCGCCTCAGCCTTCCGAGTAGCCGGAATTACAGGCGTGCACTACCATGCCCGGCTGATTTTTTGATTTATTGTAGAGGTGAGGTCTCGCTGCCCAGGCGGATCTCGAACCCGGGGTCTCAGGCAATCCACTCACCTCAGGCTCCCAAAGGCGCGGGATTACAGACTGAGCCACCAAGCCCGGCTTCTTTTCCTTTTCATATGTAAATTATTTTTTAGTCTGTATCTCTTAAAGACAAGTATGCGAAAAAATTTATAATACCGTCATTTACCTAAAAATTAGTAATTCCTTGATACCATCAAATAGTGTTAAAACTTCCTGATGTCTCAGATCATACTTCATTTGAGAAGTGTATTTAAATCAGGATCCTGTTGCGGTGCATACATTGTAATTGGTTGCGTATGTCTTTTATGTCTCTTTTAAACTAGTTTCCCTCTTTTTCGTTTTCTTCTCTTGCAATTTGTTGAAGAAACTGGATTGTTTGTTGCTTTGGTGTATATCGGTAGTTTGATGCAGAAGCTTGATTTATTTTTTTTCTTTCACTGCAATACCTTGTAAATGATGACATGCTGTTGCTTGAGGAGGAATACCTGGTTGTCTCTCCTTTTATAATGTTAGCCAGATATTCTTAATTGTAATGTCTAATATCTAAGTCTTTTCTTATATTCTTAGCAGTTTCCACTTCCTTGTATTTTGCATGGGCTAGGAGGAATTAGAAATATGCATTCAAATTGTCTTAAAAGGGATCCCGTATTTATCAGTTTAAATGTCTGTAATAATTCTATCAAAAGGATTCTCTAACTTCTTCAATCTTCTATAGTTTGACATTACGTTCATTTCCGTTTATTTTTCAGCAAACACTGATAAGCAGCAAGTGTTTTAGTTCATTTTCTGCTGATGTAACAATACCAGAGATCAGACAGTTCTTAAAGAACAGAAGTATATCTGGAAGCTGAGAAGTCCAAGAGCATGGCACTGGCATCTGGCAGGGCTCATCCTGTGGCCAAAGGATACACATGGCGAGGAAGCACACACATGAGACAAGTGGGCTGAACTTATCCTTGTACGAGGAGCCCACAGCCACAATAATGACATTATTCCATTCATTAGGGCAAAACCCTTGTTGACCTAATCACCTCCGAAAGGGGTCCCACCTCTAAATACTGTCAAAATGGCAATTAAATTTCAACATTAGTTTTGGAGGGATTTTTAAACCATAGCAGCAACTTTATGCATAATACTTTTCCCTTATTGTTCGGCATTCCTGGCCTCTACCCAGTAACTGCCACCAGTACCTCTCTTTTCCTCAAGTTGTCATAACTGTTTTGTTTTAAAATATCCCTTTCGACATTTGGTATTTTAAAATTTGATTTTAGAGTTTTTAAGTGAGTATTCTCTTCTAAATTGAAGTTAACGTTGTATCATTTGTATTTAGAGTTTATTTTTATTTTTCTTGGTTAATAACTTTGTCACAGCGTGTTTTTTGCTTTCAAATGTGTAATGCACATTGCTGTATAATAAGCTTTTTTCATTTATTATGAAAATCTTTATATATCAAGTTGTCTTTGCTGTCTTTTAATATAATTTTAAAGTCAGAGACTAAATCTAAGGTTCTCAACGGGGGCAATTCTGCCCCCCAGAGATAGTTGACAATCTGGAGACATTTTTGATGGTCACAACTGGATAGAGGAGTTGCTATTGCCTTTTCCTGGGTAGAGGCCAGGGATGCTGCTAAATACCCTAAAATGCATAGGACAGTCCAATAACAAAGAAATTTCCAGTCCTAAATGTCGGTAATACTGAGGTTGAAAAACTCTAGTCTAAGGTGTTTATTTAACCGTAAATAAAGGTTTTTCTTTTTTCCTTAAATTTATCCCTACCCTGTGAGATTTATTTCAGATGTCACATGCTCAGCATGTTTTTTTCTGATGACTATAGTTAACCCAGTGACACTTAAAGAGTGATGACCAAATATGTTATTTTTGTGTCACTTAATTTTTTTCTAGGCCAGTTGGACAAATGCAAGTAAAAAACAACGTGAAAAGCTACTTGAACTGATACGTCGTCTTGCAGAAGATGATAAAGATGGTGTGATGGCACACAAAGTGTTGAACCTTCTGTGGAATCTGGCCCACAGTGATGACGTGCCTGTAGATATCATGGACCTGGCTCTCAGTGCCCACATAAAGATACTAGATTATAGTTGCTCCCAGGTAAGGGTTTACTGCTTTACTCACTTTTTGTGACCTTCTCCTTTATAGTTAAAAATACAAGAGTTTCAGCTTATCCTGACATTATTTTTCAAATGATCTTTAAAAATTGGCGTACTTTGCTCATGGAAGTCTGCCTTCCTTAGATCGCCACATCAAGGTTTTGTGAGTCATCTGAAAAGAATTTTCGTCTCCTTTGGAGAAAGAACATATAAACAAAATGGGTTATATAGTAGTATTATTGTCATGTGTGGTTCTGAAATACAAGTTTCAAATAGGTCTTAAAATACTAAAGCTGGTTTAGGGATGTTAGAAGTGAGAGAATTTAGGTTGTTTTTACTCACAGGGAAGCTAATATTTAGTGCCTTCACAATGAGCGAATCACACAACAGCCGCCCTGCATTCTAACGTATAGCATGTGTATCTTTTAACACATGGTAAAATGAATGCTGCTGAGTGACTTCCCACTTGCTCATAAAACTATTTACTACACTGTTGAACTGGTATTTAGGTAATAGCTAAGAAAAGAAGCTCAAGTAAGTATAACTAACGTAGATACTACTCAGTTTGGGACTATGCTTGCTTGAGGCAGTTCATTAAGAACTCTGCATATTAAATAGTAATAGTGCCTCAAGTTTAAATTATTTCATTAAATCGAGAGTCCTTATTTGGAATCAAAGCCGTACATTTGCTATCAAGTGTTTAACTAGTAGCTTCTCTTTTAATTAGCTGTTAGTATCAGTGCCTGGCACAGTGTTTTACACATTAATTCACAGTTATGGGATTTCACTGAATTTAATAGAGTGTGACCTTTTTCAACTTTCATTTGTTGCTTGGAAAACAAATTTTTAAGCCATTCCTCTCTCACCTTTTCCCCTCCTGGACAAAAAAAAATTCTTTTAAAAACCATGATACATCTAATCATGTACAGCTGTTTTCATGGCCTTAAAAATATACATACTATTAAAACTCAGCACTTCTACTTATAGATATTTCTTTCTAGAAATGGTTGTAAGAGAACGTGAAGAAGTATGACATCCAGTGGTATTTGTAGACATGAACACTTGGAAGCCTCCTGAATAATTACTAGTAGTTTATCGAATGTTTTATTAGATAGCCATCAAAAATGGTTGTTGATGTGGAAGAACAGATTTTACTGACGTAGAAAATGTTAATATATATCATTAAAGTATGACCCTAATTTTGTTAACAGCAAAGGAATATCTATGTATTACAAAATAACCCCAAACATTAGGGTTTCTCTCTCTCTCGATTGTTTTAAACTTACTTCGTTGCCTTACCACTATTTTCTACAAATTTTCAGTGTTCTTCACTGTGCCAAAAAACACACTCATTTAGGATAATAATCAGGGCATTTTATGTTAATTTTAGATTTTATGATATGATAGAGTCTCTTAAAACATTGGATGAAAATCTATATCTACCATTTAGCAAACTTAAAACCAAACTTTCTGTCAATGTACTAAATACTCAGGATCTTTACTTTTGTGTGTATGTATTTGAGTCCATGTAATACTGACCTTTTATAACAGTACTCTGCTTTTTGGCATTTTGGTAGTAAATATGAAATAACAATGTGCTTAAACCTTTTTTAAAAAGATTTAAATTTAAACTTTTCACAATTACAGCTTAATGTTTGTAATGCTAATTGTAAAAGCTTTTATACTTCTCAATAAAGTTAAAGTGGAATACTTCAGTATTGATCTATATAAAACATTAAAATTTGTTTAAGGACCGTGACACCCAAAAGATCCAATGGATAGATCGCTTTATAGAAGAACTTCGCACAAATGACAAATGGGTTATTCCTGCACTGAAACAAATTAGAGAAATTTGTAGTTTGTTTGGGGAAGCACCTCAGAATTTGAGGTAAGACTCTAAAGACAGAGATTTTCAATATTTTTATTTATGTATTTTTCTGAAAAGAAACAGCACTATCCGTTGGTAAAAGCATATGCTAAAGAAAGAAAATTAGCAGAGTAAGAAAAGACTAAGAAGAATTTGTTTAGAACAAAAGAAGAATCTTTTACTTTATCTACTTCCTTTGTTTTATTGATGAAGTAAGCAACAATTAAACGATAAGTATCAGAATCAGGATGATAATATTGCCTTTGGGTTCTCGGTTCATAATTATTATTCTATATTTTATGTTATTGTATTTCCAACAAGTGTGCCAGGAAGTTTCATGGCAAGTCTTGTGTCAGTCTCATTCTTAAGTTCATTTTATTGTTCTTGCCTTTATCAATTTTAGAACATTATTCTACTACAGAATAGCTTTCTTTTCTTTCTTTTTTTTTTTTTTTTTGAATTGGAGTCTCACTCTGTCGCTCAGACTGGAGTGCAGTGGCATGCTCCCAGCCACCACAGCAAACTGCTGGGCTCCAATGATCCTTCTGCCTCAGCCTTCGAAGTAGTTGGAACTACAGGTGTGTACTACCACACCTGGCTAAATTTTTATTTATTGTAGAGACGAGGTCTCACCAAGTTGCCTGAGTGGTTCTTGAACCCGCATGCTCAGGCAGTCCACTCTCCTCAGCCTCCCAAAGTGTTGGGATTGCAGGCTGAGCCACCAAGCCCAGTCAGAGTAGCTTTCTAAGTAAAATAAGCCTATGTAGGTAGATAGGTAGGTAGGTAATGGCGAATGGCAGGATCTTGCTCTGTTGCCTAGAATGGTCTCGAACTCTGGGCTCAAGTGATCTTCCCACTTCAGCCTTCCAAAGTTGCTGGAATTAGTCATGAGCTACCAAGTCCAGCCACTGTTTCTTTTTGTTTTAAACCCTTTGCACTCAGACTCATCTGGTGGATCAACTACCAGCAACTCAACTGTACTTCTTAATGAAATAGTGAAAAACGAATCACTTCATGTTAAATTGTATAGTGTTGGAACCAATTATTTGATTGTAATGATATTTGGCTTATAATGGAATTTTGGATGTTGAGGAACTTATTTATGACCAAAAATTTTGTATTTTATATTTTTTTTACCATGTGAAACAGTCACCAACATGCATTACAGGATCATTGATATGCGTTGTGCTGTAGTAATTTGTTTGGTATCTTCTACCTTGTGTTTTTCAATTTGAGCAGATAATGTAGTATCATTTTATTTCTCCCACATTAATAATATGTAATTTATTGTCCAGTCTATTGTTCCATGATGATGTGTAGGGACATTTTCTTTCTGTGTAACATCAGTTGATATTTTTTTAAACATATATTTCAATATATATTCCATCTCTTTATTTGCTTTTTTTGTGCAATTTGAATGGAAAACTTCAAGGAAACATATGCTTTTGAGAAGTTTACACTGGCATAAGTTGGTCCTGTATAATCACCAGCAATCTCTATGTCCCCTGAGAGGGGACATCTGAGTGCAAAGTGTTAATAGTTATTTTTTAAGCTAATTTCAGAATTATACTGCAAGGACATTTAAATTTTGAAAGATAGCAAGAAACAGTTAAAAATTTTTGCTAGGCGACCTTCTTTCAGGTCCCCTCCTACTGTGGGAACTTTTCTGTCTTCTTAATAAATCCTGCTGGGCTTGGTGGCTCAGCCTGTAATCCTGCGCCTTTGGGAGGCTGAGGTGAGTGAATTGTCTGAGCCCGCGGGTTAGAGACCCGCCTGGGCAGCGAGACCTCATCTCTACAATAAATCAAAAAATCAGCCGGGCGTGGTAGCGCATGCCTGTAATTCTGACTACTCGGAACGCTGAGGCGGAAGGATCGCCAGCGCCCAGCAGGTTGAGGCTGCGGTGGTCGGGAGCGGCCACTGCCCTCCGGTCTGGGCGACAGAGTGAGACTCCAACTCAAAAAAAAAAGTTAGTTCAAGCGTGGTGGCATACACCTGAAATCCCAGCTGCTCAGCAGACTGAGGCAGAAGAATTGCCTGAGCCCAGGAGGCCAAGGCTGTGGTGAGCCGTGATTGCACCGTTGCACTCTAGGCTGGGTGACAAGGCGAGACACTGACTCAAGAAAAAAGACAATATGAATATGATCTCTGTATTGATTTGTGGTATATTTTAACATGATCGCTGTGTGAATTAGCAGGGCACCATATTATATTCGCACTTCATCATTGTAATAACGACTCCCGTTTCTTGAGTCTGAGTGGCTGGTCTAGCTGACGGCCCTCTCCTTGGAGCCTCAAGCCCTTCCATCCGTTCTAGACTCTGCTGTTGCTCTGAGGGTCAAACACAGAAAATGACTCACTGACCCCATCAGTGAGCTGCCCAGAGTCCCTCCCTCCATCCGCCCATCCCTCCCTGCAACCCTCCTCCTCCATCTGTGCATCCCTCCCCCACCCATTCACCCCTTCACTCCCCCGCCCATCTGCCCACGCCTCCGTCC